>NC_064816.1:50157432-50425414 GCF_023721935.1 Panthera uncia
AGGAGGAGGAGGAGGAGGAGGAGGAGGAGGAGGAGGAGGAGGAGGAGAAGGAGGAGAAGGAGAAGGAGAAGAAAGAAAAAGCTATTTCACAACCCGGCAAGGTGAGCTTAAGCAAATTACTTCCTCCAAGCCACAAACAGATTTTAGCACCTGTATTTAATAAGGTCATATTTTCTAAACCACAGATCAGGCTGCTTGGATGGAGGAAAGCCAGCTTTCTAGCTAGGGAATTTGGCCTCGGTTTCCTCATCTGTAAAATTAGGGGAAGAGTACTGGTGCATCATGTGGATCCCTGAGCCAGCCATGAATGGAAAAAGGGCTTAGCTCAGAGTCTCGCACACAGTTGGGCCTCAGCAAATGTAGCCGTCTACAGGCAGGGCCTCTAGGGTGATGCAGGCTGCACGCTGAAATTCGGACTGTGAGGCTGGTTCCTGGAGTTGTCTCTCACACATCAGCCTGCCTAAAAGTCATCTGAAGAGACTGACAACCTACAGACTCCAGATTGTTCAAAGAGAACAAAAATCTCCAGATTTTTCCTGTATGCAGCCTTCAGAGTATGGAGTGGGGTCTGGGAACCCACACTTCTGTGAACTCCTCCTGGATAGCCATGGGTCCCAAAAGCATGCTGTGAGAAGGTACAATGTAGGTCACTAGATAAATCCACAGGTGATCCATAGCAACACGTAACCTTTGAAAAGCAGATTGTGCCTGACCAATTTCATGTCCTTCTGTGATGAGGTGATGGGAGAGGGAGCTGATGATGAAGGTGGCCTCTGGAATGGGGTCTGCATCAAGGACAGGGAAGAAGGAGCAAGAGAAACCAAGACGATCAGGGCCGAGAGGGTGGATCATACATGGGTACCAGGACATTTTCCTGCCTTGACTAAATGACATGGTGGTCATGCTTCATTTCTGCAGGCCCCATGCACCATTTGTGTTTAACCCAGCTCTGCTCCAGGACTCCCAGAGTTGTGCCTGGTTTACTCACCCACTCATTCATTCACTCCCTAAACAAACAACTTGGTCATCTCCTTGGTGCCTGAACTACATGTGTTTGGTGCCAGGCTCTGTGGCAACAAACGCATTGTGACCTTCGGCTTGTCACTCCCCTGAACCATCTGTAAAAGGGTGAAACCACAAACATTTTAGAGGGTTACAGTGAGGATTCAATGAGGTAGTGCATGAGAAGTGCTCAGCTTAGGGGCCTGGACCACTGAACTTTAGGAGTGGTCACTTCTCCTTGCAGCATGTGATTCACACGTGCAATCTTGTGGGTCCTCCCCAACCCCCACTACTCTCTTTATCCAGGAACAATGAGCTTTCCTCCGGACCTCAGGGGCCCTGTGTTCTCTCTTCTGCAGTGCTATTCTCTGCCAGAAACACCCTTCTACCCCATTCCAACCCAAAGCCCCCTTTGCACACACATACACACTACCTGGATCCTTTGTCCTTGAGGTTTCCAATGTCACTTCTATTTATTTATTTATTTATTTATTTATTTATTTACATCCAAGTTAGCATATAGTGCAATAATGATCTCAGGAGTAGATTCCAGTGATTCATCCCCTATGTATGACACCCAGTGCTCACCCCAACAAGTGTCTTCCTTAATGCCCCTTACGCATTTAGCCCATCCTTCTTCCCATAACCCCTCCAGCAACCCTCAGTTTGTTCTCTGTATTGAAGAGTCTCTTGGGGCACCTGGGTGGCTCAGTTGGTTAAGTGTCCAACTTTGGCTCAGGTCATGATCTCACGGTTCGTGGGTTCAAGCCCTGCGTCAGGCTCTGTGCTGACAGCTCAGAGCTTGGAGCCTGCTTCCGATTCTGTGTCTCCCTCTCTCTGCCCCTCAATGTCTTGGGCTCTGTCTCTCTTTCTCTCTCAAAAATGAATATTTTAAAAAATTTAAAAAAGAGTCTCTTATGTTTTGTTCCCTCCTTGTTTTTATATTATTTTTACTTCCCTTCCTTTATGTTCATCTGTTTTGTATCTTAAAGTCCTCATGAGTGAAGTCATATATTTGTCTTTCTCTGACTAATTTCACTTAGCATAATACCCTCCAGTTCCATCCACATAGTTGCAAATGGCAAGATTTCATTCTTTTGATTGCTGAGTAATACTCCAGTGTGTGTGTGTGTGTGTGTGTGTGTGTGTGTGTGTGTGTGTGTATACCACATCTTCTTTATCCATTCATCCATCAATGGACATTTGGGCTCTTTCCATACTTTGGCTATTGTCGATAGCACTGCTGTAAACATTGGGGTGCATGTACCCATTTGAATCAGCATTTTTGTATCGTTTGGATAAATATCTAGTGGTGCATTTGCTGGGTCATAGGGCAGTTCTACTTTTAATTTTTTGAGGAACCTCCATACTGTTTTCCAGAGTGGCTGTACCAGTTTGCATTCCCACCAGCAGTGCAAAAGAGATGCTCTTTCTCCGCATTCTCACCAACATCTGGTGTTGCCTGAATTGTTGATTTTAGCCATTCTTCCAATGTTACTTCTTTAAGGGAGCCTTCCCTGATGTCACCCCCAACGCCGGTTGAGGATCTCCTGCCATGCATTTCTATAGCACAGTATTTCTCAACTCTGGTGCTTTTGACAGTTGGAGATGTCCAATTCTTTGTTGTGGAGACTGGCCTGTGCATTACACGATTTCAGCAGCATCCCTGGCCTCTATCCACTAGATATCAGTAGCATGCTCCCAGGTTGTGCAAATAAAAATATTTACAGACATTAGGAGCACCTGAGTGTCTCAGTCATTCAAGCATCTGACTCTTGATTTTGGCTCAGGTCATGATCTCACAGTTTTGTGGGTTCAAGCCCCGTGTTGGGTTCTGTGCTGACATCGCAGAGCCTGCTTGAGATTCTGTCTCTCTCTCTCTCTCTCTCTCTCTCTCTCTCTGCCCCTCTTCTGCTCACTCTCTATCTTTCTCTCAAAATAAATTTTAAAAAAATGTTTCTAAACATTAACAAAAGTCTGCTGGGGGAAGCAGAATTGTCTCTGAGATGGCCATATACCATTTCACTTAATAGTTCCTCAGTATTCATGGCAGGAACAATGTTTAATGGTCATGAAGAAAGTAGAAAGCAAGCAAAAAGGGCTCTACAGATGACAAGAGAGGGAGACCAGCACGTCTTCCAAAGAGGAAAGAAACAGGGTCATTTGTGTCAGAGAAGATGACTGCAAAATATCCAGATGGGTTTTAGCTTGTGGTAGGCTGGGCTGAGGGGGACACGGTCTTACAGACAAAGATGTTATAGCTCCAGGTTCCCCAAATAAGCTGCATAGTTTGTTAAAGTACAACTTCCTGGGCCTCATCTCAGACCTGTGATAGAGACTGTAATTCTGGATTTTTCAGAAGCATCCCAACTGATCCTTATGATAAGAAAAATTTGAGAAATAGTGCTCCATGCCAAGAAGACAATGTGCATAAACTGAGCGAGTTGTACCAGGCATTCATTCATTCACTCATTCATTCATTCATTCACTAAGCATTCAATGAGCACGTACTATGTGTCAGGCCATGTGTTAGGTAGAGATGAATGAGTAACAAGCCAGGTTTTGCCTTCCAGGAGCCTGCAGTCTGGTGGATAAGACTTTAATGACTCAGTGACATAGATAATGAATTAGTAAGTGCTGAGAAGTCAGGATCACCATAAGGATACAAGCAGGAAACCTAATAAGACTGATTTTTTTCTTTTTGTCCATGCAGCACCTGTATCCTTTCTTTTCAGCAATGACCTAAATGTTACCAATCAAATGCCTAGGAGTTTTTTATAGCTGGAGTGAGAGACTAAAGAAGCAGGGATGATGGGTGATTCATCTAGAAGGAGTAAGAGGGAAGCATAAATCATAGATCTAGTGACCAGGGCATCCCCCAGTGGTTGCACCCTGTATTAGTTATTACCTAATGCTGTGTAAAAAATTACACCAAAAATTGTGTAGCTTAAAAGAACATTTCTGATCTCACAGTTTCTGTGGGTCATGGATCCAGGCACTGCTTAGCTGAGTCCTCTGGCTCAGGGTCTCTGATAAGGCTCCAGCTGAGGTACCAACCAAGGAAATGTCAGCTTCCAAGGTCACTCATGTGCTTGCTGGAAGGATTTGGTTCCTCACTGGCTGTTGGCCAGAGGCCTCCCTCAGTCCTTTGCCATGTGGGCCTCTCCACAGGGCAGATCTCAACCTCCTGGCCCCTTCCCCGCAGAACAAGCAAGTGAGAAAGCAAGAGAGTGTGAGCAAGACAGAAGTCACAGCCTTTTTGTAATCCAATAGAAGAATGAATATGCCCCATCACTTTTTATAGTATTGTATTCATTAGAAGCGAGTCACTAAGCCCAGCACACACTCAAAAAGGGATTACACAAGGACTTGAATACTGAGGGGGGGGGGGACCACTGGGAACCATTGTAGAATCTGCCTACCACATATCCAGTAGGTCCTATGGTTGGATTTGGGTTATTTCTCATGTCCTCCTTCCTGGATCCCAGCCCACTCTCCAAAACCCCCTCTCCAGTCTTCCAGGAGATTCCATACACTGCCTGCTAACCTCTTCTGTTGAATACTTTCCTGGTGTCTGTCACTGAAAATCAAGAATACTGATGGGGAACTCCAGGCTGGGATAAGGATTTCATGTCCCATCAGGCAAATCGGCAGAGGAATGCTGTGTTAGTTTCCAAACTAAGTATAAAGTGCCACAAACTGGATGGCTTAAAACAAATTTATTGTCTCTCAGTTCTGGAGGACAGAAGTCCAAAAATCAAGGTGTTGGTAAGGCCATGCTTCCTCTGAAGCCTGCAGGGGAGAATCCTTCCTTGCCTCTTCCTAGCTTCTGATCATTTTCCAGCAATCCTTGGCATTCCATGGCTGGCAGCCACAATATTTCAGTGTCTACCTTCACAGTCACATGACATTTCCCCCCTTGTGTGTATGTTTCTGTGTCTCTTTTCTTCTTACAAGGATACTAGTCATATTGGATTAAGGTCCTACTCTACTTTAGTATGACCTCATCTTAACTACTTACATCTGGAATGACCGTATTTCCAAATAAGGGAATCCTATTCATATTCTGAGATATTGGGGGTTAGGAGGGACACAATTCAATCCGTAACACATGCCAAGAGCCAGACACGTTGTAGATTTTCAGCAAATATCTACTGAATCAATGGATGAATACTGTTGGCAAAAGGGGAGATTTGGTCTCAGCATTAGAGTGGGCATTCAGATACAGGATTCATCCATCCAACCCACTAATATTTATCGAGTACCCACTGTGTGACAGCCACTGTTTTAGGTGCTGGAGACATTGTTATGGCAAAACAAGTCTCTAACCCCCCACTGAGGTTACATTCAGGTGGAAAAGACAGAAAACAAGTAAGTATGTGATCTAACAGGAGGTACCAAGCATTACAAAGAAAAATAAAGCAAGAAGAGAGAAAAATAGTCATGGGTTATGGGTAGGGGCAGGGAAAGTCTCTCCATGAAGTGGTATTTGCTTCCATTCTATGTATGTATGTATGTATGTATGTATGCGTGTGTGTATGTGTGTATGTATGTATGTATGTATTTTATTTTGAGAGAAAGAAAGAGAAAGAGAGAGAAGGCACAAGCAGGGAAGGGGCAGAGAGAGAATCCAAAGCAGGCTCCATGCTGTCAGTGCAGAGCCTCATGTGGAGCTGGATCTCACGAACCATGAGATCATAACCTGAGCCAAAATCAAGAGACAGATGCTTAATCAACTGAGCTACCCCAGTCACCCCTGCCTCCATTCTTGAAAGCTTGTCCAGAGCTAACCCCCACAACAGTATATGGGAGAAGAGACGGAATGAGTCTCTGGGGGCAAGGGCTGGACAATAGGAGGTGTTTGGGGAGTAGGATAGAAAGGTCTTGGCCCAAGAAGAAGGCTGAAGTCCAGTTCTCAGAGGGGGCCACATGATCAGTGTTAATGCAGCAAGATGGCCAATTTGGAGTCTGGCCCTCTTGTTAACAAACTAGGAGGAATTATGGGGCAATAATGGTAAGGATGATAACTACTGATTATTGCATATGTTAAGCATTTACATAATCTCATTTAATCCTCACAATAACCCTATGAGTTAGGTGTTATGACCCCTCATTTTATAGATGAGGAAACAAAGGCCCAGAAAGAGAAGCAACTTGCCCCAGGTCTCCCAGTTAGTAGCAGGGCAGGATTTGAACTCAGTACTATCGGACTCCACAGTCTCAGTCCCAGAAACAGATGTATGTGGGGAGGGTAAGTTAGATTCCATGTGTCAGCACTGGGGGGACTTCTGTAGCAGAGAACTCTAGGCATGATTTATGTTACCAGAGGAGAAACTGACCTTGTGTCTATGGTGGACTGACCAAGGAGCAAAAATTTAGTTTAAGCAGGGCTCAAGTCAATCCATGATAGGCAATAACTAACGGTAACAAGTGGAAAGAAAAATAGAACATGTACACTACTAGATGTCAAGATATATTATAAACTTGCAGTAATTGAGACAGCATAATAAAACACAAATAGGCAAATAGACCAGTGGAAGGGATAGAGCTCAATAATCATATTGGGGGTGTGTGGTATGAGTCCAATCCCTACCTCACTCTATATGCAAAAAATCAATTCCAGTTAGATATTAAATCTAACTATGAAAGATAAAGCAATATTATTTAAAATAGCCAAAAACAAACAAACAAACAAACACCCTACATTCCCATCAATAGTAGGATAGATAATAAATAGTGGTATATTAATGCAATGTTGAACAGGAACATGTTACTACTAAATGCAGCAACATGGACAAATTCTACAATCATGATGTTCAATGAAAGGAGTTGGACATAAAAGGACATGTCCCATATGATTCTACTCATATAAAGTTCAAACAGGCAACTTTAACTGATGTCATTTGAAGTCAGAATACTGATAGTCTTTGGGAGAGAAGGCGGGTATCTTGAATAGCAGGGGCAGAGGGGGAGGTTTCTGGGATACTGGGAAGGCTCTAATTATGGACCTCAGTGGTGATCACAGAGGTGTGTGTTCATTGTGGCAATCATCAAGCAATGCACTCATGACTTGTGTGTTTCTCTGTATGAATGTCACAATAAAGTTATTCATTTTAAAGAGTGAAAAATGAAAAACTACCTGTGACAAATTGAGAAAGGGTAATAGCTCTACATATAAAGAGTAAATAAAAATCAATAAAAAAACACTAAAACTTCCCCACTAGAAAAACCAGCAAAGGAGATGTAAAAAACTAATAAAAGAGGCATTACAAATGGCTTTGTATATTCTTGAAAAAAAAAATCTTAACCTTGGTAGTAAGGAAACAAGTTAAACATTTAAAACAATGAGATATCAGTTAAACTGAGAAAATTGGCAAAGACTTAATAACAAATAATAGGGGCTTCTACTTCTGGCCACAATGGAGTAACAGGGAATACATTTACACAAACACTCATACTTACACTAAGACCACCTTCACCAACTAAAAATAAAAGCAGACAAAATCATAGGAAATAATGGTTTTCAGTTACTGGACAACAGGAGCACTGTTTCACAATTCCTGAGAAAATGTAGACAAAGGACGGGAGCCCTATGATGCCTCAGCTTACTTACTGATGAGTTTCCAAGCCACAGAACAGAGAAAAATGAACCCACAGAGAGACTGCTGGTCTGTTTAAGTAGAGTAAGCAGAATTGAGAATTCATAGAGCTCAAGGAGGCTAGAGTTAGCAAAGCAGAGTACAGAGAGTATAATGCTACAGGAGAGAGAGCCCTGGAGAGCTTTAGAAAGTTCCACTCAAATCTTAAGCCAAGTAGTGATCAGCACATGCATGTGAGTAAACCACCTGAGGCTTGGGAAGGAGTGGAAAGAATAATTCCCAATTCCCAAATGCACAGAGGGTCTATAATGGCTCATATTCACACCAACCAGAGTTGGAAGACCTTCTAACACACAGGCATCAGGTATGACTCCCAGAAGCCTATCTCCTTGGTAGTGGGGCCAAAATAGGTCCAGACTAAAGGGTATTCTGTTCCTGCATAAAAAAAGCTTAAAATCCAGCCTCAAAAGTATGAAACTGTTTCCTAGTAACTTAACTGAATCTCAGAACAAAGTTCAAAAGTATTTAAAGAAAACAGAAGAAATCCATCACCCAACATTCAATACACAATAAATTAAAAAAAAAATTACTAGGCATGCAAAGAAAACTCATTAAATTAAAACATATCCAGAAGTTATGCAGAAATAAAATTAGTAGAATGACATTAAAACAGCTCTTTTAAAAATATATGTATGAGAAAGTGAAAGCATGCATAGGCATATGCAAAGGAGAGATATGGAAGACATAAAAAGTCCCAGAGCAAACAGAGATTAAAAGTAGAATGTCTAGGGGCGCCTGGGTGGCTCAGTCAGTTAAGCGTCTGACTTCGGCTCAGGTCATGACCTCACGGTCCATGAGTTCGAGCCCCGCGTCGGGCTCTGTGCTGACAGCTCAGAGCCTGGAGTCTGCTTCAGATTCTGTGTCTCCCTCTCTCTCTGACCCTCCCCCATTCATGCTCTGTCTCTCTCTGTCTCAAAAATAAATAAACATTTAAAAAAAACTAAAAAAAAGTAGAATGTCTAGATATGAATGATATTAACATAAAGTTAGTTTTAGCAGAAGAAAATATTAATAAACTTTATAAAGGGCAATAGAAACTATCCAAAATTAAACACAGGGATTAAGAATGAAAACAGGAAGAGAAAATGGACAAGAGCATTCATGAGCGCTGTGAAACAAGAGGCCTAATATTCATGTAATGGGAGACCACAAAGGAGAGGGGAAAAAAGAGGTTTTGTTTGGGTGGGGAAACAAAACAATGTCCTAAGAAGTAATGGCCATATATTTAAAAATGTTGATGAAATCTACTAATCCACAGATCCAGGATGCTCCAGCAACCTCAAACACAGGAAGCATTACACACCACCACCACCACAAGCAGACTTTTCAAAACTGGTGAAAAAGAAGCTTACAGGGAACCAGAGAGAAAGCACACATCAAGTATAGAGAAACACAGGAAAGGAAAGAATAACTTTTGCTTTCTTACTACAGACTTTCACCAGAAACAATGAAAGCTAGAAGGAAGTGGGACAATACTTTTAAAGTACTGACAAAAATTTGTCAGCCTAGATTCTACTAGGTACATAGTAAACACATCTTTTAAATATGAAGGAAAACAAACAACAAAGGGGTAATTGAAGCCCTAATATATTTCTGGTAAGTTTGTAAAATGATGCAGCTACTGTGGAAAATAATTGGGCAGTTCCTTTAAAGGGTAAATATAGTTATCATATGACCCAGTGATTCCACTCCTAAGGATATACACAAAAGGATGGAAACAAAATTCTACACAAAAACTTGTGCATAAGTGTTCATAGAAGAATTTATTTGTACTAGCCAAGAGTGAAAACAACCCAGGTCTTCATCAACTGATGAACAGATGAACAAAATGGGGAATATCCATATAATGGAACGTTATTTGGCCATAAAAAGGAATGAACTACTGACACACGCTACAACATGGATGCTCCTCAAAAACACCGTAAGTAAAAGAAATCAGACATAAAATGCCACATGTTTCTAATTACATGAAATGTCCAGCATAGGCAGACAGGATATATAATAGTATTTGTATAAAGTGAGGAGAGGAAGAAAATGAAGACAGAGTGTAAACAGGTATAAGGTTTCTTTTTGAGGTGAGAAAATTAGTGTTGATGGTTCTAGTATACATTTTAAAAGAGTGAACTTTATATGTAAATGATATCTTAATGAAGCTGCTATTTAAAAAAAAAAAAAAACAAAGGTGAAATAAACAAAAGCTGAAAGACTCCAACACAAGCACCTCCAGAAATAGTAAAGGCCAGAAGGGAAATTATAATCAGATGGAAAATATGGATCTATAAAATGGAATGAGGAATGCTAGAAATGAGACTTGAATGGATGAATGAATACTTTTTAAAGCCTCGTTAAGAGATAATTAACTGTTTAAAGCAAACATAGTAATTTATTGTGGGGTTCATAACATAAGTGAAAGTCAAATGCATGACATCAGTTGGACAAAAGCCAAGAGCGATAAAAGGAAGTATTTCTTGTAGGTTCTTATATTTGGCGCATAGTGGTGCACTTGAACACAGACAGTGATAAATTAAAGACGTAGTACATAAACCCTAAAACAACTGCTCCAAAACTGGGTATATAATAAGGGAACAGGGAAGGTAAAATAGAATCATAAAAAAATGCTTGATTGGTTCCAGGTCGGGAGGCGCAAAATGAATAAAGACTATAGGACAAGTAGAAAGCAAACAGCAATGTGGTAGATTTAAACCCAAGCATATCAATAATCACATAATATTTAAATAGCAAAAACACCCTGGTTAAAAGGCAGATGTTGTCAGATTGGATCAAAAGGCAAGACCCGATTACATGCTGTCTGCAATAAACCACTCTAAATATCAAGATATGAATTGGGTTAAAGGGAAAGGATAGAAAAGGATCTACTCTCCAAATACTAATCTAAAGAAAGCTGGGGTGGCTGTATAAATATCCTGCAGTGAAGCAAGATGCCCTGGGGCATGCTGGAGAAAATGTAAATTCCTTGGTTCTACCTGGGCACGGGACTGCCCCACCAGGCTGGAAGGCTATAAGCCTTGAATGCCCAGCTGGGAGCTGGCACGGACCTGGGCAAGGCAAAAGATTCACTGCAGGGTTTGGAATGCAACATGTGGAATGTGTGTGGGGTGGCGTTGCAGCCTGGAGACAGAGACCCAGGGAGGCAAGGGGTGATGGAGGCCTGGGCCACTGCAGACGCAGAGACACATGATGTGTTTGGTGGACCACAGAGGCAGGGTGGAAAGGCAGAAGGTGGAGGAGATAGGGGCAGATAGGAGGAATCTGAGCCAGAGGGACTGGGAGACATATCCATAGCATAAAAACGGGGAACTAAGGAGGAGGAACAGTTAGTGAGTAGGGAGATCCGGGTTGGAGGACAAATGCTGATCCATTTGGTATTTGGGACAAGCCCTGAGTTGACCGATGGCACCGTGGAGAGGTCAGAGATAAGGAAAGCTCAGCTCCCTCCTTCTGGAAGCAAAATGCAAGCGTGCATTACCAGGATCTGTACTATTCTGACCTGCATTAGGACTCTGAGAGCACTCTGGAATGCAGCACTTCCCAAACTCACTTACCCATCTGAAGAACAGAAGCAGAGTAGCACTTCTCAATTATTGGGCACTTCCTGCATGCCAGGCACTTCACCTACAGCTGGGATTTCAGAGAACACACTCCCTTTGCTGTGCATCTCTAAGATGTGAGGCCTCCCTCTCACAAAACCCCAACTTCATGTGTGCCTCACTCCTACAGACGTCCATCTTTCCCCACTGATAAGGTTGGAATAAATTTCAAGTCCTGTTGGAAGGAATGAAGGGGCACCTTGGACAGGTAAACTCATACCACAGGGAAGCTCAACTGAGTTGGGGTCTCTCCCTTGGCCCTCTACTCTCTGTGGCAGATCCAGGAATCCCCTCAGCAATTCCCAGGCCACTGGCCACATGGTGGTGCTGGGGGAGTGCTACGGCAGCAGCAGCCTAGTGAGCTCCAGGAGGTGGCCACCCACCTTTAGGAGAGATTTCCCTCATATCTTCCACTGTGAGACAGTAGAACCCTTGTGATCGTGTTGCAGCCAAGGAGGAAAGGCTTACAAGGGTTGCATGACCGACTTGCCCAAGAAAACACTGCTAGTAAGTGACTCCAAACCCGGACCAGCTTGACTGCAGATTCCAGTTCCTTACTTAACTCCTGCCTGGTGAGTCTTCTCACAGCTGTGGAGTTAGGGCAACAGAGTTTGCAAAATGCCTCTCTGCAGGACAATAAACTCACAATACGAGAGGAGCCTACAATATCTTGTGCCAGAAAGTAAGGAAGTGTTCAAAGAATGCTGGGGCATCCCAAAAAGACACAGGAGCCAGCTTGAAGGAGCTCCCACTGGCCCAATCTGGGACAATTTGAAGACCAAAATAATCACAGTAATGCATTATAGCCCATTAAATAAAATGGAGATCTATGAGTCTATACTGAGTCAGTGCATAAATGAGCGAATAAAAGAGGAGAAAGCTTTTCCAGTTGGATTGCCAACTGATGAATTTAGAAGGAATGATGGAATCAGAAAGTCACCATTTGGCAACTGTCTCTGTAATAATTGATTTGGGCAAGAATCATGAATAAGTCCTAAAATCAGTGGCTGAGAGTTTGATGGGGAATGGAATATTCACCTAATTCTAAGGTACATCCCTCACAAAACACTTCTTGGTGACAAAGGGGAACAAAGGAACCTTACCATGGTGAAATCCAACAGACACTGCCTTAATCAAGTATCAAAGTTAACCTGAGAAACGGGATGAATAGAAATTGTGTGCTACCTAACAGGATGCCATGAGAAGGATGCCTCCCTTCTGTGATACTCCTAAAATGGGCAACCTGAACCAATAATGAGAAATAGCAACCAAGAGAAGTTGAGAGATATTTTCTAACATATCTGGCCTGTAATCTTCGAAAGTGTTAAGGTCATGTGGTCTCGGGAAGACTAAGGAGCTGTTCTAGAAAGAAAGAGACTAAAAATGAAAGAGACTCGATCCTGGACTGGATCCTCTGTTACCAGGACGTCAATAGGGATAACTGGGGAACTTGAATGCAGTCTGAGGATTAGATGTTTATTGTACTGATGAGATTTCCCAATGCAGGTGCTTGTGGTGAGGCAGAGAATATCCTCACCACATGTTTGTAAGAAACATGCACAAAATATTTGGAGGTGATAGGGTTCACATTAGCAGCTTAATTTCAAAAGGTTCAGGAAAGAAAAGCTCTTGATCCTACTGTTGAGACTTTCTGTAAATTTGAAATGATTTTTTTTTTAAGAAAAGACATAGAGTCTTTTTTTGGGAAACCTCAGTTGTTACCTAAAAAAGGTGTTCACCTGTGGAAAGGAGGAGGGGACAGAGCTTTCTAAGAAGAGTCAAAAGCTTTCTTTTCTCCTCTCACTAAGGTGTTGATGAACCCTCCAAATCTTGGGCAAAGACCTGCTGGTGATTACAGACACTAGGCTGGAGGCCAGCCTCTGCTTGCATGCTTGCAGCAATGCAGAACTAAGCGCCTCTAGCGTAAGCTTTCACTGTTAGCAACCCACGACTCAGGTCTGAGGGAGGCTGATCTGCACCCTAGAAGGCCCAGATCCCTCCTGACTTAAGCATCACTTTAGTTTTTACCAGGATTCCTTCAGCCTTGCCAGCCAGGTTTTGTAGTAATGGCACCCCGTTGTGTCCAAGGAAAGAAGTGCAGCCACTTCAAGGCAAGGTCCTGCCAGGGGACAGAGATGTATCTATACTCACCATCACCATTTACTCCTCCTTGGGTCAGCCAGTCCCTTTACTCCCATTCATTCAGGCATTCATTTTTTATTTTATTTGTTTTTCCATTTTTTTCGTGCAAGCAACAACTACCCTGCAGGTAACTGCAGGTAACTGCAGGAAGTACAAAAATGGATCATCCCCAGGCCTTAACATCAAAGATCTCTGTCTGATGGAGGGACAGACTACCATACCACAACATGATCTGTGCCCCCCAAATGCAAGCACAAGGGAGGCTCTGGGAGCCCTTAAAACAATATGGGAAGGTTTCTAGGGGGAGGTGACTACAATTGAGCCCTTTCTGCTCCCTGCTGCCACCAGCCCAGAGTTCTCCAAAACTTGCTATCCTCTCCTCTGGGGCTTCTGAGTCTTTCTAAGCCTGGCTGACAGTGGGCTGCTCTCCCAAGGTCCTACGCCTAGCCACAGAGGCATCAGGGCTCAGTGAGTTCCTCTGGGAAGCCCTGAGGCACAACTTCTCCTGCTGATATTAATATTGATATCAATATTAATAATAGTAGCTATCATTTAGTGAGCCTTAGTTT
Source organism: Panthera uncia (assembly GCF_023721935.1). Lineage (NCBI taxonomy): Eukaryota > Metazoa > Chordata > Mammalia > Carnivora > Felidae > Panthera > Panthera uncia. The sequence continues at coordinate 50,171,413 of NC_064816.1, forward strand.
GCTCCAGGAACTGTCCTCGGAACTGTACAACATTACATCATGTAGTCTTCACAACTATCCCATAGGTACTGAGATTATTTGCATTTTACAGATGAGGCCCAGAGAAGTCATGGAGGGAATCTCACCAATCTCCTTCCAGTCACTGAGTCTACAGCTTCCCGCAGTCTGCACCCATATTGCCCACTCTCCTGGCTGTTCCCCACTTTTATCACATGTTGGCTCTGGATCCCATCACCTGGCATGTTCTAGGGGCTTGACTTGGTACTATCATGCTCAGCTACTGTTGGGGATCTCACCTCCCTACACAAGAGACTGGAGTAAACCACAAAGCTGGTAAACAGCAGGGCCTGTACCTGTACCAGGGGTGGGGACATCTATACTCTTCTGTACCCACCAAGTTCCTCATCTTTCAATCCATACATTCAATCCATATCTGTTGCTTGAAGGAAACTGACTCCTGTTTTGACACCTGATAACTGGTCTAAAGCCATCAGAACTTTTTATTTCCAATGCTCAAACTGATTTTGATTTTGATACATGTCTAGAATCCTCATGTGATACCATGGGGGATAATGAGCTGCCCATTTCAGGGCAATCAGTGAACATTCTCCTAGGGCCTGTTATATGTGCCAGATTTGGTTATAGTCATGATATCATCAGCTCCTCACATCGGCCCTTCGTGAAGGAGTGGAGTCTCAGAGAGATGAGAACCACGGGTCCTGGCACCCTCAGATGCATTCTCCAGTTCCTCCAACACACCACACTCATCCCTGTCTCCAGGCCTTTGTGCTGGCTCTTCCCTCTGCCCACATGATCATCCTCTGGAATCTTCTCCTGGCCAGCTCTCACTCGTCATCCAAGTCTCTGCTCAGTGTCACCAGCTCTGACCACCCTACCTATGTATATCACTCTGTCTGTTCTGCTTCTTTGTGGCATTGACCATGCTCTGAAATCCTCATGCATTCATTTGCTTCCTCACTGACTTTATTTCCTACAAGTACATGAGCTCCATGAGAGCAGGGACTCAGGGGTCCAGAATAGGGCCTGGAACATTGCAGGTATTCAGTAAATCTTTGCTGAGTGAATCAATTCATTTGCAAGCCCTGTCCACTTGGCCCCTGATGACCCTCTCACCCATCCACTCACCCCTCTCACTGCTGCCACTGTGACTATGACAATAATCACTGGTGACATTCCCTCTAGCTCCTCAGGTGTTCAAACAATCCTATAGAGTTGTCTTTCTAATTCACACTTCTGTTCACACCACTCCTCTCCTCAACGACATTATTATAATTGTCATGACTCTTATTTGATGAAGACCATGAACCTGTCATCATGGATGCATTAAAATTCCTATCCCAAGGTTATTATCTCCATTTTATGGATGGGGGAATAGAAGCTTAGGGAGGCTAAGTGTCTTGCCCAGGCTGACACAGATACTCAACGGCAGAAGTGGGATTTGAACCCAGGTCAGCATGACTCTCAAGGCGTGACTCAGCCATTGTGTTCTACCACAGAGCACAGTTTCAGCGTCAAACTGGAGTGTGCATTAGAATCCTCTGGAGGGCTCATGAAAACCCAAATGACTGGGCTCTAGTCCCTGGAGGTGTGATTCAGTGGGTCTGGGGTGGACCTGAGAATCTGCATTGCTCACATGTTCCAGGTGAAGATGCTGTTCCCCTGGTGAGTAATGGGTAGTGTCACCCCAGGAGAACCATTGACCTAGAAAAATGCACAGCAGCTCAAAAGCCAGAATGTTATCTATAGTTTCAGGCAGTTCATGGATCTCCTACAGCCTCTCCGTGCGCTCTGGAAAGGGAGGAGGGTCCACAGACCTCGCCTTAGGAACCACTGTTCACAGAAATGGTGTAAGTCAGACCCATGACATCCCTCGCCCTGGGAATTCTGTTCAGCAAGTTTTTGTTATCCAAGGGATACCTGAGTCTCGGTGCCTACTCCCTTTGCGAATATGACTCTTCCTTAATAAAGTTAATTATCTGACCTTGAAAAGTACCATAGCTGACACTCCATGGAAAGGCCTCTGCTTGTCTTACCGACACAAATGGTAAATATAGGGCCCGGAGCAATTTCTCTCAGAGATTTTGTGTCAGTATTTTAATAATCCTTGAGCAGAGCCTTGGGAGCCAATTACAGAACTAGGACAGGGTTGTTTTTTTTTTGTTTTTTTTTTTTTTTTTTTTTTTTTCTAAAATGACTTGGTTTCCAACTCCTAAAACTTGTGGGCGTCTAATACTGATGGGTCCAGAAGGGTTCTGACATAGTTTCCCCCAAGGGTGAGTGGTGCATAGAATTTGAAATTTTGTTCCAGTAAATCAGTTGCACTGATACTCTCCTCCTCCACTCCCCGCCCCTCCTGCCCTCCTCCTACCTCTGCTCACCTTCCCCCTCCCCCTCCCCCTTCTCACCTCCTCCCCCATCACCAGTCTCCTCTCTGAAACCAAGTTATGCTAGGATCTCCATCTGGAGGTCTGCCATTGACTGGGCACTGGGACTTTAGCCTTCCTCCTGCTCCGGGGGACCTGCATGGCTTGGCTGGCTTCCCGGGGACTTGGCAGGGGGTCTGGACCAGGGGAGCTTTGGGGCCAGTGGCAGACCAGGCCTCCCAGGACAGTAGCAGGGTGCAGGACGACCTGGGAGCTTGTGTGGTATCCCCTCACCACCTGGCGATTTCCCCTTCCAGGAGCATACCTGGCAGAGGAGGTGCAAGTCTTCCCAGGTGACGTCTGTGTCTGGGGACGTCTGTGTCTGGGTGGAGTCGTCTCTGACGCCAGCAAGGCCCGTAACAGGCTCTTGGTCCTCAATGGCAGCCTTGGAAAATGTGAATCACATGATGTTACAACCTGCTCCCCACCTCCCACTGGCCCCCACTGTACCTGGAGAATGAGCATTCCTTCTCAGTCCAGCCCCCTCAACCTTGCTGACTCCATCCCCCGACTGTCCCCTTTGCTCTATCTGAGGCATCTCGGCCTCTGCGCTGCCCCCCCAGGCATGGTCCTGTCCCAGGGCTTTCAAAGGCGGTTTCTTCCTCCAGAGGGCTGGCTCCTCCCATGACTCAGGTCTCTGTGCAGACATCACCTTCCCAGACAGCCCCCCATCCCTCTTCCCACACCCTGCTACATTTCTTCATAACACTAGCCATTACCCTCACAATCTATACTTGCTGTATGTCTAGCTGTTGTAGGTTTCTTCCACTAGAATGTAAGGATCACAAAGGCAAGGGCACGGTTCAGTCTTTACCCACCTTGAATTCCCCATGCTGGGCTCAGAGGAGACACTCAATAAATACTGAATGAATGAATGAATGAATGCATGCATGAATGCTACCACTGATGGAGCCATGCATATTAGCTGGATGCTTTCACTTTTATCCTCTCACCCATCCTGCAAAGTAGGATTGCTGACCCTCTTTTTTTTTTTTTTTCATTTTAAGACAGGAGTTGTTTATTCACGTCTCTGCTTTTGTTGTAAGATAACTTAAACACAATTTTTTTAATGTTTATTTATTATTTTGAGAGACAGAGAGACGCACACAGAGTGTGAGCGAGGGAGGGGCAGAGAGAGAGGGAGGCACAGAATCTGAAGCAGGCATCCAGGCTCCGAGCTGTCAGCACAGAGCCTGATACGGAGTTTAAACTCATGGACTTCGAGATCATGACCTGAACCAAAGTTGACCCCTGAACCGACTGAGCCACCCAGGTACCCTCAAGATAACTTTTAAGTGGCATATATATATATATATATATATATATATATATATATGGCTCCAAATTAAACAGCACAAAAGGTATGCAGTGAAATGTCTAACTTTCTGTCCCTACTCTTCCACTTCCCCTTCCCTAACCCCACCCCAAGTAAACTCTTATTTTCTTATGTATGCCTCCAGGGTTTTCTTTAGGCAGATATAAAAATGCAAATACATATTTTTATTTCTTGCCCCCCTTTTTTTACACCAGTGGTTGCAGATCATGCACACCATCCACATCTCTGTTTAACAATTTATCCTGGACATCTTTGCCTTGGGAAAAGCCCCCAGCTCCTACCTTACGTCTGTCTTTCGGCTTCAGGGAGATCATGAATTCCCTGAAATTAGAGGCAAAAGTTTTGTGTTAATGTGCACGTGTCAATTTTCCTTTATTTTTTTTAAAGAAACATAATTTTAATTATATATTTTATTATTTTTATTTTTATTTAATTTTTTAAAACGTTTTTATTATTCTTGAGAGAGAGACAGAGTGTGAACGGGGGAGGGGCAGAGAGAGAGGGAGACACAGGAAGCAGGCTCTAGGCTGCCGGCTGTCAGTACAGAGCCCAATGCAGGGTGTGAACCCATAAACTGTGACATCATGACCTGAGCTGAAGTTGGACACTTAACTGACTGAGTCATTCAGGAGCCCCTTATATACGTATACACACATATATATGTATATACATATATATACACATGTATATATACATGTATACATGTGTATATACATATGTGTATATATATGTATATACATATATATGTGTGTATATACATATACACGTATGTATATATAGTGTTTATTTAGTTTTGAGAGAGAGAGAGAGACAGAGCCTGAGCAGGGGAGAGGCAGAGAGAGAGAAAGAGAGAGAGACAGAATCTGAAACAGGCTCCAGGTTTTGAGCTGTCAGCACAGAGCCTGATGTGCAGCTTGAACTCAGAAACAGAGAGATCATGACCTGAGCTGAAGTCAGACACTCAACTGACTGAGACACCCAGGTGCCCCAATTATATATAATATAAATTATGTCATTTTTTTAGGGGGGGAGAAAAGAGTATAGGAAAGTGATATAACAGGAATATTGTGACTGGACCTCTTTTTACGTGCTAATGCTCAGCTAAGAGAGATTTCTTACTCAAGGTCACAGAGTGGCAGGGGGACCTGGCCAGGAATGACGTCTGTGTGACTCCAGGCCCGTGGATGGGAGGTTACCTGCTGGCAGCTCAGGTTGGGCTTGATGCCAGTGAGAAGGCTCCCAGGAAGGCCCAGGCTCATGCTGATGGAGTGCAGGTGGGGGGGTCAGAATTCAGAGCTCACGCAGCATGGGGTGACTGTTGCATGGGACCTGGAGGTGCCTCTAGAGGGAGAATGAGGGCCAAGGCTGGGCCCTACGGAGACCTCAGAGTAGACCTAGAGTAAAACCCTAGTCCCCCAGAGTGGGGAAGGGGCTCTTAGAGACTGAGGACAAAGGCTGGTCAGGATGGGCTGCCCCCACACCTTTCCAAGCCCCACACACATGATTTATGGGCTGCCCTGCAGGGATGAGCTTGGGTAAGACTGGCACAAGAAATGGGGTTTGGGGGGTGTTCCAGATAGTTTCGTCTAATATATCTTAGCTGTAGACATCTTTCCCATAAGCGTTTTTGCCACAAAACTAATTGGCCATAAGACAACTTTGTCGTAAAAAATAAAATATCTGGGTGACAGCTTGGATTCATTTCTCCACTGACAAAGTTTCCATTTTGATATCGTATAAATCTTAGCTAGCCCTCATAATCATCTATACAGAGGCGAGTAGCTGGGGTGGCCTTAAGATAGTGGATGACAAGTATATATGGAAAATATAGGGATCAAACTTACTGGGGAATGGGAAATAAGAGAGTGTAAAGCTAGATTGCTTACTGTGTTATTTATTTATTTTCATTTTTTATTAAAATTTTTTTAAATGTTTATTTCTTTTTGAGAGAGAGAGAGACTGTGTGAGCAGGGGAGGGGCAGAGAGAGAGAGCGAGACACAGAATCCGAAGCAGACTCCAGGCTCTGAATTGTCAGTACAGAGCCCAATGCGGGGCTCGAACTCATGAACCATGAGATCATGACCTGAGCTGAAGTCAGACTCCCAACCGACTGAGCCACCCAGGCTCCCCTACTAGAAAATGATGGCGTATCGGTTACACATATGCATCCCAGTTTTTGGAAAACTGATACCTCTCTTAACAAAGGAAGAAAGAAATAATTTTATTAATTTTTTTTTCATGTTTCACTTCATTCATTATCCTTTCTAATGTTCCTCTTTTACTTTTCACTGTTTTATCCTTACTGCGAAATTGCCTCACAGCCGATTGTTTCTAAGGCAAAGATGCTTGCAGCAAAGATGTCTGTGGCGAAAATGCCAGACATGGATATGGGGTGTCAGCAGAGGCCAGGGCTGGGGGTCACAGGCTGGCAGAATAGCTGGCAGAAGTCTCAGGGGAGAAGGATGCTCACTGGTTAGAAGCATCCTGGAGTGACAGGTGTGCAGAGGAAAATCATGGGCATCTTCACTGTTACGGCCGCTCAGGGGCCAGCCACTGCTCCTACGAGGCAGGCAAGAGAGAGTGGCTGGGATGTCTGCACTTCAAGCCAAGTGTGAGGTCAGGAGCTTTGTGGGGCAATGGCATTCAGCTAGAGGCTGGAAGGAGGTGCCAGGGTATCCCAATGAAAACACAAAAATTAGAACCAAGAGGAAACAGTGCAGGGCCTGCCAGAATGACAGACATGAGCATCTTCCTGGGAGACAGAGAAGATAAGACCAAGATGAAATGGGTTGGAATGGCTTGACCAGGGCTTGGGATTTGTACCAGACACAAAGCTAGGAAACCATGGGCAGAGGTAACCAGACCCACATCAACAGCCTGGTCAAGAGTGGATGGCTGCTGGTTCTCTCCTCACCTCCCATACATGTGTGCACCTGCCTCAGTTTCCTCATCTGGGAGAGGGGGACAGTGATCCCAGCCTTGAATGGCATGGTGTGCATGAGGCAACGTGGACATATGAGTGGACCCATCACCATCTCTCAGAATTGAGCTCCAGGAGGAGTGTCCACTTGCCTCCAGAAAGTGCTGTGACTCCCTTTTCATAATTTCCTTCGTCAAAGCATTGGCAGAAGCAGGACTCAAGTGTTGACTCCTAGGAGCATTTATGGAGCACCAGATCTGTGTGTGGCTCCAAGAGGTGACTCAGATGTGAGTCAGATGCTTGAGACCCAAAGGTGAGTCGGATGTGACTCCTGCCTCACACAGACTGGTGGAAAGAGGCATTCAAGCAAATAAATGATGATACCAAATTCCAGTCCCTTTGAATATATTCAAGAAATGCAAAACATGACCCTTTGGCAATGGATTTAATCCTTGAGGCTTGGAGCCAAGGCTAGTGAACAAGGTGAATGACCCGGTTGGGAAATTCTGACAGACATGGAAGCAAGCTCTGGAACCAGACCTGGGTTCCCCCCACGCTGGGTGGGCAAGTGCCCTGAATTTTCTGGGCCTCAGTCTGCTCTCCTGTGAAGTGGGTACACTATGGGTACCTGGGACTAGTGGGAAATACAACATGAGATTAAATAGAGGAAATGCTGACTGAGCCCTGTGCCTGCTGCATGATGAGGGCTGTCACAATTCCAAGACTTTTTTAGGAATGAAGAAGGTGTGAGCACAGAGGTGGGGGAGAACTTGGGGGTCAGAGAAGGGCATGAGCAGAGGAGGGACAGTGCTCCCCTCCACTTGTGCACTGTGGGGACACTGGTGTCCTTAAAAGCAGGACAAGCCTGCCACCCAGTGCTGCTAGGTGCCACCACAGCGGCCAGGCAGAGCGGATGCCTCTCCTGGCTCCACCCCAGGGTCCCTTAGCCTGGGCCTGACTCCTAGGAATCTCAGTGGCCTTTGGGATTCTGTGATAATACAAGGCCACCACTCTCTCCTCTCCCCTGAGAATTCTTCCTCCCACCTGATTCTTCAATCATCAACTTGCAGGTCAACAGAGGGACTTGAGACCCCAGGAAGGACATCCTGCAGGTGCCAAGAAGTTTGAATACAGCCGGAGTCATTGATAACAACAAAATGAGCATCCAGATTGGCTGTTGGGCAGGAGACTCAAGGGAATATCAGGCACTCACTGAAAGTGATAATTGTGAGGATGGGGTGGCAGAGGGAGAGTGTAGATGCTTTATGAGACAGTGAAAACAGCTGTATAACAACTTCCTGCCTGGTCTGTCTTTACCACTCAGGGTCCATTCAGAGACATTTGGATTAAACAGAAGGATTATATACAACTGCTCATTTATACAGCATATATTTTATTATTATATTTCCGTATTATAATCAAATCTTAAGTGTTTTATTGTGTTTTTATTTTTATTCTTATTTTATTCTATGTAGTGTTGACTACTCTGTGCCCAGCACTGATTAATCCTCACATTCCCCCGGGCCTAGGAGCTATAATTCCCACTTTATAGAGGAGGGAACTGAGGCACAGAGAGGAGAGGTAATTAATCCCTAGCCACAAAGCCAGGATGAAGCAGAGACAGGATTTGAACTCAGGTCTCCTGACCCAGCCTGTGCTTCTGAGCCTTGATGCCATAGAGGCTTCCTGGTCTTATAAGATCCTTTGGGTCATCAGTTCAAATCCTACAGATACTTCCTTGAGAAAAATCATTTTTTTAATTAAAAATTTTTTTTAAAGTTTATTTATTTATTTTGAGAGAGAGTGAGTGAGCAGGGGAGGGGCAGAGAAGGAGAGAAGGATCCCGAGCCGTCTCCAAGCTGTCAGCCCAGAGCCCGACACGGAGCTCGATCCCACGAACTGTGAGATCATGACCTGAGCCAAAATCAAGAGTCGAACACTTAATGAACTGAGCCACCAGGCGCCCCAATATTTCTCTATTTTAAAGAGGCGGGAGAAGAGGGCTCATCCAACATGAATTTGTGGAGGAAATCATATCTCCTACTCTCTCCTTTCTCTCCCTTCATGGGGTCCTGCCCCCATCCGCGGCCACTCATCCTCTTAGTTTGTAAAAACTTAATCTCATGAAAAGTCTTGATGAATGGATCCCAAAAGAATGATAGGCAGTAAGGCTTTCATGGTGGAAGTTCAGGCAGGAGGAGGGGCAAAGCAAGAGGGCAACAGGACCCCCGATTTTTATGAGCACCTGGGAAATGACAAATACAGTTGCAGGTATGTTCCCATGTTCTCTTCTTTGAACCCTGTCACCAACCTATGGAATGGGCATTACCCCCATTTATAAGATGAGGAGACTGATGCCCCCAGGGGTTTGGGGACTTGTCCAAGACCACCCAGCTAGAAAGTGGAAGAATTAAGACTGATACCCAGTGTCCCTGATGTCACGTGTGGAGCTCACTGTGTGTGCTCTGAGCCGCTGGAGAGGGGCCAGCATGTACTGGGAGCTGGGGGTGTCCAGATGACGCAGCTCCTGGCCTCCAGCAGCTCAGGCTGGATTGGGACCTCAGGTCCAGTGGGGTTCATGCATGCAGAACCCTACTTCAGGTTGGGCCACTCCAGGCTTTTGGACTGTCTGGAAATTGGAATATACACCCATCAAAAGGATCCTTAAGAGACAATGCTCTACACTTAAACCGTAAAAAAAAACTAACAAAGGAAGGAGAAAGCCTGTGCCAAGAAAAAGATAAGATTCAGCGTTGTAAAGGACTCTACCCCTGGTTAGCTGTGTGACCTTGGGCAAGTCACTTCATTTCTCTGGGCTACAGTTTCCATATGTGTAAAACAGGTTGATGCCTAGGTTCAGGCTTACTCCACAGGGTTCCAGGAGCCAAGAAATAACATAGTGGGTGTGCACGCAATCTGTACACTGAAAATCATTTCACTATACAGACAATATTACTACAATTTTAATAAAGTATCATCATTTGCTTTCTGAATTTCTCCTGTAAGTGAAGCTGACGCCAAGGGCTTGGTTGTTGGATTGTGAGACTCTCAGAGTGGTCTTTACTGTGGGTAACTCTCCTAAAGGCCCATAAATAGCAAGAAAGGATTGTTATCCCCCACCAGCCTGCCTGCTCTCCAACATCCATCATTAAAATACTGATACCTCTCATCACTATGCTCTTCAATGCAGTCAGCATCTCCCCCCATTTTACAGAGAGGAAAACTAAGGTCAACTTGCCCAATATCCCTCAGCTTGTAAACACCAAAGTCGAGACACATTAGACTCTCTGCCTCTTTCTACACTTGCCCTCACCCTTCCCCATACCCCTCCCAGCCCCCATCGCTCACAAAGGATGAAGACAAGAGGCGAGGCTGGCATGAAAAGGCAGCCCAGTGGCCTAGGACCAAGATCCTGATGAGCAGAGACCTCATTTATAAAACCAAAGAGAGTCCTGAGGAAAGTTAATTGAAGTGAACGAAATCCCGAAGAATTTAGCACTCAATTTGAGAAACTATTTTTGGCTGAACCAAGATGAAAAGACAAAAGAAAGTGCACCAAAATTGAAGAGAAACTAATTTGGAAGACATAATAGGGAGCAAACTTCTCAAATTTCCTCCAAGCCCAAGAGACGTGATTATTCAAGAAATAATTAGATGCTATCCTGGGGGTAATGAAAGCTAAAAATGAAGAGGAAAGAAATTGAAAACTGCCAGAAAGGTCATGGGCTGCTCTCAATATTTTTTTCCTTTACAGATTTGAAGATGCAAGAATTAATTTGCAAAAGAACAATAAAGCAGTACAAACTAACCGGAGAGGAAATTGAGTTGTGAAAGAATGGAAATACCTTGCCCATCTGTTCATGATGCCTCTGCTGGGAAACACAGAGCCAGGTGTCTTTTGAACCTAGAAGGGGTGGGCAGTCCCTTCCAAAGATGGCTGAAGGAAAACAAAAGCATGTCCCCTGCTCCAAAGTTGAACTGCCTCCTGGCCTGAGGGGTCTGCAACTTTTTCTGTAAAGGGCGAGAGAGTGAATATTTTCAGCTTTGAGGGCCAGATCATCTTTGCTGCAACTACTCAATTCTACTGCTATCGAGTGAAAGCAACAACAGCCAGTATGTCAGTAAGTGTGCACCACCATGTTCCAATAAAACTTTATTTACAAAAACAGGCGGCAGGCTGGATTTGTCCTTCAAGCTATAGTCTGCTCCACCCTACTTCAATTACAGCACCTGGTCTTCCTATTTGCAGTCTGACCCTGCTCCTATCTACCCCCCAAAACATTAGAAACATTACCCCCAAAAGATTAGAAGAGTCTTTCTAAAACCTAATAGGATGATGATGATGATGATGATGATGATGATGATGATAAGAAGGAGGAAGAGAAGGAGGCGGAGGAGGAAGTAAAGGCTATCGGCATAGAAACACACAGTACTCAGTATGTGCTAGGCATGGTTCTTAGCATTTATACAACACTTATTGTCTTCACAGCAACCTTTACGAGGGAGGTACAATTTTACAGACAGGGAACTGAGGTCCTGGGAGGTGAAGTAACTTGCCCAAGATCACATAGCCGATGAGTGTCACAGACAAGATTTGAACCCACACAGTCTGGCTCCAGAGTCCAAGCTCTTAACCACTATATTTTACTGCTTCTAATATGATTGGCTCCAAATTTGTCAGGAGCTTCCCACTGCTTACAAGATCAAATCCAAATTCCTTGTGTGACTTGGTACATCTCACCTCTCCAGCCTCATCTTCCTCCAAGCCTCATCCTGCCCCATGCCTCCAGAACAGCTTGAAGAGCCCTCTATTTCCATGCCTTCATTCATGCTATTCCCACTGCCTAGGATTCTCTTCTCTTTCATTTATTAACACCTACTGTACCTTCCAGACTCAGTACAGGCATTATCTCTAAATAGTTCCCCACCAGCCTATTGTCTACTCTCGGTTGACCAAGTTACTTTCCCTCTATGAATCCTAGTTTCAATGCCTATTAATTGGTGGAAGATAGTGGAATGCCCAATTTTCTCAATAACCATTAACATTCTAGTATGAATTAGCCTATCAAATTAGCTTGGTTTCCTAGGAGCACCTTGGAGAAGTGAGAAATGGAAGAAATAAGCTTGAATATAGGGGAGACAAAGGTTGTATGTCATAGGACTCAATTTATGTTTAAAACTGATTCTACCCAAGACTGGGGTGCAGCTCTGTTTGGCTGGGCACCTGACAACCTGTCTCTCCAGCTCATATTCCCCCAGGGGACCAAGTTCTGTCAGACCAAGCTCTGTACCTACTTAAGGGGAACAGCTGCTTCACTTGAACCCAGATTCCCTAACTCCAGGAATGATGCAATTTCGCAGCCTCGCACTGGATAAAGAAGTATATTTATCAGGCTAGGCAGCTTGATTAAAACATCCCTTCAGAATACTAACTCCTTCTGCTCTCATTCTGATCCTCCAAGGAAACTTTGACCTATAAATTGGTTTCATCAACTCAAATCTGATTCAAATCTGTTATTCCCCAACTCACTGTTCAAAACTTTTTTACTCTTTCATCCACACTTTTATTTTAAAGTAACTTTGAACTAGGAGTTCTGGCTCCTGTTCTAGCATATTATTCTTCCATCCTCCTATCTACCAATCCTTCCTTCCATCCATTTCATCCATTTATTCCCTCAAACATTGGGTGGGTGCCCACGTTGAGCCAGGTCCATTACTGGGGCTTCAGTAGACAGAGATGAACCTAGCAGGGCACCTCACAAGGCTCACAATAGGGAAGGTCGGCTCTCCTTCTGCCTGAGCATCTCCCCTTCTCTGCCATTTTTTGCAATAAGCCCTGGGTCCTGTTTTCAGGGAAAAGGCTCCTGCCCTTCCTCACCTTCTCTTAGCTCCTCCCCCACATGTCTCTGCTCCTCAATGATCTGCGTTTCCTTCCTCCCCAGAGGAAGGACTATCCTCCCACCCTTTCCAGGCTCACTCCCCACTTCTCACTCCCCAGTCCTCCTGATCTTCCTCCCTTCTGCCTTCTGTAGCCTCTTGCCTTACCATTAATTACCCCAGTAATTACCATTCATGTTATTGTTGATTTGGTGCTTATATACAACAACCACCCCCTCCCCCCTGGCTGAGCCACTGAGATCTCTAGCCTGGACTGCTACAATAGCCTCCTCCCCTATTTCTCTTGCCCTACCCCTGCAGTCTTTTCTCAATTCAGTGTGGAAGGTTGTGCACATAAAATGCAAGTCGGATATCAACACTTCTTTGCTCCAAGCCCTCTAGTAGATCCTATTTCACTCTGCATAAAAGCCTAAGTGCTTACATTGTCCCACCCAGCCCCACATGATCTCTGAGTCTTCTGCTTCTCTCCTCCCACTAACTCCACCTCAACCACACCTAGGTGTTCCTCAAGCGCACCTACCTCAGGGCCTTTGCACTTACTATTTCTTCCACTGAGACCACTCTTATCCCAGAAGAGTTTACTCCCACAGTTTACTCTCTCACTTCAGGTGGGACTTATTCAAATATCCCTCACCAGTAAAGCTTCCTCTGAACGTGCACTAAAACATAACATCCCGCCCCTCTCCATTACTCTCTATCTCCATTTCCCTGCCTTATGTTTTCTCATGATTTTCTATCGCCAGACACATAATATATTTATTTTTTTATTTGTTGCCATCTTTTCCCATTAGGATACAAACCCCTGAATGCAGGACCCTTTTCTGTTTATGTTCACTGTATCTACTGTACCTAGTATGTTTCCTGGCAAAAGTATGTGCTTAATACATACTATAGAATAAGTGAGTGTATGAATTAAATGTACACCTCTTTATCAAATCTTTCCCCGCAGTCTACAAACATGTCCAAACCTCTATTTTTAAAACAAATGAAACAAAACAAAAACCTTTCCTTGCCTAAAATTTAGTGTATCACTTTATTTTTTCTTTCCTCATCATCCTTAACATAACTGCTATCAATGTGCACATACAGTTTTGGATCCCTTTTTCTCCCCTAATCATTCCTTGCACATGCTGATAAATGTTTCTGCTGCAAAGCACCTCAGGGTGGTGGAATCCTCCACTCTGATCCCACTGTCCACTGTTTGCCACATCTGTACACTCCCTTTATCCCCTTTCATTCAGTATCGTCCTTTAAAAGCACCACCTTTTTATTTTTAAAGAAATCTTATAATGTTACCAGAAATAGGAAACCAGTGTGACTAGCCATAATTAGAATGCAGCTGTAAAAATGAACACAAAAACAAAGTGATTAAATTCTAGACAGAGACTGTCACCTGCTGGGGGTTCTGGGCCAGAACCTCCCCAGCCATCTCTGCTCTTTGTGAAAAGAGACATCAGCAAGTGTCAGAAAGATGTTAGAGACCTGGACGCTCTACAGCATGGTGACTATAGTTAATCATGCTGTGCTGCACACTTGACATTTGCTCAGAGAGATCTTATGCATTCACACGCACACCCTCATATCGATGTGAGATCATGGATAGGTTAGTTAACTTGTGATCATTTCACAACGTATATGGATATTAAATCAAAGCATTATACATTTTAACAAAAAACACAGTATACACTTTTAATATACAATTTCAGTTGTCAAGTAGCCTCAATAAAGCTGAGAGGTTAAAAAAAAAAAAAAAACAGCCCAAAGCTCCCCACTGAGGCCTTCGCATGGAGTGCTCAGGACCAGAAGGCTGTGGAGATGCGCTGACATTCTCAGTGTCACTCAAAGGCATGGAATGTCCCTGGTTTCGTGGCACTTAATGTCCTGACTGTGTTCCCCAAAAACTCAAACTCATTTTCCAAGTGAGGGATAAGTCTTCCTTTGGAAGATTCTGGAAAGGTGTTAAGGCAGCCAGACTGCAAGGCAGCCCTGAGGCTACTCCTAGCTTGCTTCTGGACTTGTGTGCAATCTCAGAGAAGTCACTTCTGCTCTCTGGAAGTCAGACTCCTCACCACTCAAACAGTTGATCTGGAGGACTTCTGACATTTGTATCTGTTGGGAGCCCTAGGCTTATCATTTTTGTGATAAATTTAATATCCCACCAAATTAACATACCATGATTCAATTAACCCATCTATAGGACATTTGTATTGTTTTTGGTCTTTCACAGTATTAATTGCCATTGCTATAAATATGCTTTTCCCCTTAAAATAGCATTTTCCCTAGTTTTGAATTATTTCATTGGATTAATTTCCAGAATTGCTATTCTTAGATCAAAACATGCAGGTCTAATCCTTAGAGGCCAGTGGCCTTCCCAAAGGCTTGAACAATTTCACAACTACATACAAAGTGACTGGGAGTGTGCTTTGGGAAGAGGCCATGAGCATTAGCAGTAGGAACATTCAGAACCCTTTCCAGACATCTTGTTATCTAGGGCTTTAGGAAGATGTGAATTTGGGGGAAAGAGCCGATCTACCTTCAAATGGAGCTTAATTTGACCCAGAGCTCACCCCTTGAAAGCCCTAGTAACCTCAGACCTCCTCCCTCCTTACCCAAATCTTGGCCCCTCCTTCTTCCCAATTCTCTGACACCTGGAACAAGTAAGGGACTTGAGGGAAATAAACTCTTCCCTGTTGCTTTCTCTCCTGTGGACCTGTCACTGCCCTTTCCTCTAATAAGGAGGCCCACACCCCTGATGCTTGCACCCACCAGGATAAATACCTGAAACTGCACCCAAGAGCAACACCCTTTGAGACCACTTTGGATGTTTGGGAATATCTTTTTTTTTTCTTTTTTTTTTTTTTGATTTTTTTCAGCTGTTTTTTTTCCCCCTCTTTATAAGAAGTTTTGGGGTTCTTTTTTATATTTTTTTTTTTTTCTTTTTTTTTTTAATTTTTTTTTTCAACGTTTTTTTTTTTTATTTATTTTTGGGACAGAGAGAGACAGAGCATGAACGGGGGAGGGGCAGAGAGAGAGGGAGACACAGAATCGGAAACAGGCTCCAGGCTCCGAGCTATCAGCCCAGAGCCCGACGCGGGGCTCAAACTCACGGACCGCGAGATCGTGACCTGGCTGAAGTCGGACGCTTAACCGACTGCGCCACCCAGGCGCCCCGGGAATATCTTATTCTTGGTTCCGAAGAAGGATGTGTGTTTTTTCTACATGATTTCTCAGCTTTGTCTAGCAACAGGAAAGGTGCCCTCCTACACTGTGGTTATATCATCTCCCCCATGAGCATGTCAGCTCCTTGAGAGCAGGGACTTGTGTCTCTTTCATGGATGCATTTCTTGCACCTACAGCAGTGTGGGTCACATACCAGGGATGCAATACATATTCCCTGGATGAATGGATGTTGCAACCAAGTTCTTGTGCTCTGATTTGGGCATGGTTTAGGAAATGGGGCCAAGCCATTCCCAATCATAGATTTCAGCCCCAAAGGGCAAGAACATGTTCTTACAACATGGCAGCTTATGAAGACATAAGGATTTTGTAGTCTGGAGAACTTCAGAGTTACTTAAATTCAAATCCAGATTGTGAATAAAATGAAGTCATTGAGTATCATTTCTTAAGAAGATGAGTAGAATCCTTCCCCTCCTGGAGGAAGAGGACACTCATTCTGAGAAGAGAGGAAAAGACAGAGAAAATGAGAGAGGAGAAATAAGGAAAAAAGAAAGGTGAAACGGCACCTGGCTGGCTCAGTCAGAAGAGCATGTGACTCTTAATCTCAGGGTTGAGAGTTTGAGCCCCACGTTGGGTGCAGTGATTACTTAAAAGTAAAATCTTCTTTAATATAAAGAAAGGTGAGAGAAATAAGAGAGAATATGTGACTTGACAGACAAATGTGATCAAAGAATAAAAAGCAAAAAGTTCTAGACTTATGTGGTTCAATAAGCCATTTTAAAACATTGTTGGCAGGGGGGAATGTAAAACCCATTTTCAGAAATCAGTTGTAAAGCTGATAGGTTTTGAATGTGTTGCAGGGTGCCATGCCAAAGCTGCCCTTGAGCCCTGGATCCTGCTACCAGGAACCTGGACTTTGGAGCCAGCATCCAGGACAGAGAAGGAAAGCCAGGGCCAGGTCAGGACCCTGGAGAGCGCCAAGTCTGCGGGTTGGAGAGGAGCTTGCTCAGCATGTCCAGCAAACCTGGCCTGGCCATCTCCTGTCCCCAATCTCCTTCTGAGCATTAAGGGACTGGAGCCTTGCACTCCCCGGGACATGCAGACACTGAAAAATGGAATCTTGGAGCTGAAAGTGGCTATCACTGATCGCCCTCTGAGATTCCAGATCCCACTGCATCACCCACTCACCTCCCTTGCTGCTGACTTCTGGGTCCTGTGTGGATCTGATTCTAGAGACCATTGGTCTCCTACTGTGCCCATACTATAGGTGAGAAAACTGAGCCCCAGAGAAATGAAATAAACTACCCAACGTCACCCTGAGGTGATGCCTCATATTCTGAAGGGGAAGCAGGTGTGTGACAAGTTTGGGGACTGTCGGACTACAACTCCTCCTCAGAGGGCCACACTGGATCTTTTGGGCTTCCGGCAGGTATCCCCATCTAATGGTCCCCAACCAGTTGTTCACAAAGGCTCTAGGCTCTGAAGTTCTTTGCTCTTTATCTTGCTTTTCCTTTTTTTTCCCATCAGAAAGCCTACAATCAAGGAGCTACTTAAAAACCAACAAATGGTTAACTTTCTATGAGTAACAGTCATTGTGCTTGTCCCAGCTCCTTGCTGGTTGGACAACTTATGGGCCCCCACTCTGTCCAAAACTGTCTGTGGTTATGGTCTGGCTAAAGCTTAGTCCCTTATGGGGCTCATCACTGTGCAGCTAATCAGCTATAAATGCAGGAAAGGTTGAGAGGTTCTGGTGACCATAGCAATAACAGATAGCTGGATCCCGATGCCAACTCTCAGAAGCAAAAATCACAATATAGCTTGGAGAAAGAAAAAAACCTCACTCAGGGTCAACAGCAAATACACAGCTTCTGTAACTCAGAACTGTGGACAAGGACAGAGAGGCTGAACCACTTCTGACTCTGAAACAGAGAACCAGGTCTTAAAGTAAAGTCATCATTACTCCTCTCCTGGGGCTTGCAGGACATTCTTTTGTGTGTCTGGTACTGCATTTTATCCCCAGTATATGTTATGAGAGGCATAAAAATGTGGTCTCCTATCCCCACATCTGTGGGGTCAGAAATTCCAGCCTTGCAGATGAATCTTCCTTTTGGGTTGAATACTACCCTTCTCTTTGTGTCCTCATTCAGGATGCAGTAGATACTTCAAAACTGGCTCTTGAGATTATGGAGGCTGAGAAGTCCCACAGTCTGCTATCTGCAAGCTGAAGACCCAGCAAAGCCAGTGGTGCGATTCAGCCTGAGTCCAAAGGCCTGTGAGCCCAGGGAGCCAATGACATACATCTCAGTCTGAGGGCCAGGGAACATCAGGTGATATGAAATGTTCCAGCTTATGCTGTGAAGAAAAAAAAAAGGGACAAATTCCTCCTTCCTGTTCTGTGCAAGCCCTCAACAGATTGGACAAAGCCCACCACACTGGGGAAGGCAATCTGCTTTACTGAGTCTGCTGGTTCAAAAGGTGCTCTGTGCTCTGGTGCTCTTCTAGAAGCACCCTCATGGCATACCCAGTATATCCCCCCAAAAAAGTTTAATCTGGGCACCTAGTGATCCAGTCAAGCTGATGCATAAAATTAATCATCACCCCGATGACTGGGTGACCTTGTGCTGTTGATTCAGGGTCATTTGGGTTCATGGGAGCAGGAGGGCACCCCCATCACTGACCTTCTTCTTCCACCCAACACGTGAACTGAGACGAGGTCAGGTTAGAGCTGCAGCTGGTGCAGTTTTGAAGGGAAAATTAGTACAACCAAGGGATTATTGTTACTATTCCTCAGAACAACGGCAGCTAACATTGAACACCCATCTTAGAATCATATGACTACAAGCTATCATTTATTTGGGCATTGGCTAAGTACCACGAACTATGCCAGGTGCTTTATTCACATTAGCCCATTTGTCTGTACTATCCTGTAGAGTAGGTGTTCATCCCCATTTTACAGATAAGGAAACAGAATCTTAGGTTATCTTGTTAGGGTCACTT
Organism: Panthera uncia; assembly: GCF_023721935.1. Taxonomy (NCBI): domain Eukaryota; kingdom Metazoa; phylum Chordata; class Mammalia; order Carnivora; family Felidae; genus Panthera; species Panthera uncia. The sequence continues at coordinate 50,190,186 of NC_064816.1, forward strand.
GGACTGAAGAGGCAGTGCCAGGACTTGGACTCAGGTCTCCAACTGCAAAGACCACACTCCTAACTCTTATCTTGCTAATCTTTGAGGACTGACCCCTCCAAACATGCTGGGGTCCCAGGAAAAAACACAACAGACCCAATCCCTGCCCATGTGGATGTAATAGTCTTGGGGGAGTAATTTCCGAGCATGTACTGTCTGCCTGACACTGTGATTTATTTGTATTCAGTTATGTGTATGACAGCCCTACAAGGTAAGGACATTATTATCCCCATTTGACAATTGAGGCAGGACTCAGAGTGATATCACACAGTATTACCAGCATCACACAGTGGGGTCCAGCAGGATGTGGAAGGGGCAGGAGAATGCCACCCATGGTGCCTCACTGACAGCAACAGGGATCAAGGTGTGCATGTGAGTACTTGGGTTTTTTCAAACTTGCCCAACTCATCGCCAGCCTTCCAGAGCTAGGGTTCTCTAAGTCCCACCAAGGGTAGTGTCTTCTTTGCCATATTTGCGGCAGTTTCCCTGTCCTCAACTTATTGTGTGGTCTCGATCTCTCTGAGCCATCATGCCATCTTCCTGGCAGGGTCAATGCAATGATCAAATTAGGCAGACCATGGAAGAGTCTTAGCAGATGGGTACCTAATTCAGATCAATTACTAATACAAATTTCAGGATGGCAGTGAGGTCATGGGAGATCCACACCCCCACTTGGAGAACCATAAGCTGATACAGAAAATGCCAAGAAGTGGCCCCAGGTCCAGAGATGCAGCTCCTTTGGACCAGGCATTGCCCTAGCACCATCTGAGCCCTTCTGAGTACCACCCAGTAGGCACAAGGGGCAGAGGCCCTTCCAACCCAAGTGCAATATTCGACTTTGCCACATGAGGGCAGCACAAGCCCATACAACATTCTGGCAACAATGATTCCTGGGTATGGGGCTCCTACTGTTGCTCCCAGAAGGGCGGGCTCACATACAGGAAACCTGGAGACCTCTCCCCACCATGCCCATCCACCCTACCCTGCCCAACATTCCGCCTCCCCCGCCTCCCACCCTGGTTCACAGACATCATCCAATCCTCTCTAGGTAAGTGCCTAGTTTAAGAGTTAAAGCGAGAGACTAGACACTATACTATCATTTCTCATGTAGCCAATATTTATTGAAAACCTGCTTCATGCCAGGCATGATTCTAGGTGCTGGACACTCAGTAGTCACAAAACAGGCTAAGATCCCCGTTCTTACTGAGCTCACAGTCTAATGGGAGTTACTGCCTTCCTACATACATTTATTATGAAAAATTTCAAACATGCAGGAAAGTTGAAAGGACTTTACAGTGAATACCCATAGACCAACCACCGTTATCCCATATCTATTTATGATCCCTCTAGCCACCAGTCCTACTTTTCATGCATTTCCTAGACAGTTGTAAACACCCCTATACCTATGCTCTAAATCATGACTAGACTTCAGCTTTTTTTAAGGTACAGTCAATATAGAGTGAAATGCACAGATCTTAAGTGAACCACTGCATGGGTTTTGACAAACGCACACACTTTTGCACCTAAATCTAATCAAGATAGAGACATTATTAGCTGCTTTTGACGAGTTCTGCAATCTTGGGCTGATTAACCTTTCTGGACTGGTTTCCTCAGTGTTTTAAAGAATAAAGTTGCTGAAAGCATTAAATTAAGTAGTATAGGAGAGCACCTGGACCATGATAAATACATGGGTTATAGAGTCAGCCTTCCTGGCATGGAATTCTGCACTATTTTCTGGCTGTGTGACTTTGGGCAAGTTGCTTAACTTCTCTGAGCCTCTATTTCCTCCTCTGAATCAGTCATAAAAACTTATTAGCACTGGTCTCACTTAGGCTTAACATTACCTGAGGAACATTTAAACGTAATAACCTGAGGAACATTTAAACATAATTAACATTCCCTAATTATTTGGAAATATATACATATGTTTTCAGAATGGAGGATGACTGGAGTTAGGAAAACTAGGTTCAGGTAACTCCTCTGCAGACCTGGGTAAGGAGTACACCCAAGCTCTCTGGCCTCAATTTTTCCATCTTTACAATGGCTGCATCATGAGCCTGTTGTGAAATACAAATGAGCTGATGAATAAGAGAGAAGACTGAGAGCTGTAAAGTGTTCCACCCTAGGACATATATTATTAGGAACACTGGAGTCAGACAGGACCTTCTACATCTTAATTTGACAGAATTAACTCTTTTAAAGAAGGGAACCAAGGCATGGGGAAGAATCCGTGTTTTTACCGCTTCTGAGTAAATACAACCTGGCCCAGATGATAGCTCAGACCCCAGGGGGTGCCGTGATGCTAAACAGCTCCTAGCATACCTCCTTCAGGCAGCATTTTCCAATTATGCATTTCTTTCTCTTTCCTCTACCGTCTGCTTTACACAATTAAAGGAACTCATTAGAAACCCCCACATTTTCCACGGCGTGCAAATCTGGAGAAATGAAATTTGTGGCACACATACCTTAACTACCCACTGCTGTGCCCCAGACATTAATAACTGACCACTGAACTTTCCCCAGCTGAATCCATGTCTGCCTTAGAGGACTGTCCCATGCAGTACTCAAGCCAACATCACCAAATGATCAGCTCTGACAGGTGAAGTGAAACCTCTCTGCCATTTTTCCTGATAATGATATTTCAATAAATATTGGTTGGCAATGTGAGTGCTTTTGTTCCCCCAAATAGAGTATCAATTCTTTGAGGACAGGACCATGACAGGACCATCCAACAAAGTTTCAAGCATTTTGGATGGTAGATGTCATTAACCTGTCCCTCATTGGTTGGAAGGGCAGCGTACCAAGGTAGGCATCGGCTCTGGAGGAAAGACAATCCTGTCTTCTAGACACAGCTCTGCCACTTACTGGCTGGGTGACCCAGGGCAAAGTGACCTCCATTCCTGAATCTCTGTTTCCCCATCTGAGAAACAGAGGAGCATCCTACCTCTCTTGCAAGAACATAGCAAAGATTCTGTGAGCCCATGCAGGTAAAGCCCCTAGCACGGTGCCTGGCACAGAGTAGGTGCTCAGTAAACAAGGACGTGTGTCATTAGCACAATTGCTGTGGTGGAGGAAGGAGAAGGTGAGCCACGTCTATAAAATTACAAGCCACATGTGCTCACTGGAGCCTGATACAGAATAAAAAAGACAGCCTCCAGTGACTGAGATGGGTGAATGCATGACAAGTACTTGTCACTTCACCTGGTAGCTAATATAGGTATTTGTTACTGCAAAGTTGGCAATTTCTGGAACAGAGCTAAGTCAACAAAGGTGTAGGTGAGTTTGTGTTTAAAGAGCTCATGGTACCTGGGAGAGAAGGGAGGCTGAAGGTTTCCCCATGCCATCTAGCAAGAGCAAGGCAGGTGTGTCTGGGGAGGTACCTATCTGTAGGTGATGGAGAAGAAGACAAGTGGGGTGGAAACAGGTGAGACCTTCCCACCCAGGTGCAAGGCGGGCAGCAAAGAGGAGGTGCCTGGTGGATGTCCCAGCAGGTGAATAGAAAAACACAGCTACCTGCAAGCAGGTGATAGGGATCTAGGTATGTAGGTGGTAGATAGTTGACACTCACTCAGCATGGAGATACCAAGGAGGGTCAAAAGAGAACAAGAGTGAGATACCCAGTAGAGGCTCTGAGAATGAGGCTTCATTCAGTTCAGCAGCCGACAAATGTGCAAGGTCAGGGAGCCTGAGTCATCAATGCCCATGACCCAGAATCGACAGTCAGCTGAGGGGCCATGCATCCACCCCCTAGGCTGCTTTCATTGCTCTCAAGGTGCCCCAGCCCCCCAGCCCAGGGAGCTTCCCTGAGCAGCTCCCTCTGGCCCAGGAGAGCTGTACAAAAATTGCCTGCCTCTCCTTGTCAGCGGCTGTCAGAGCAAATTTGCAGTAGCAGTGGTCACGCGTGCTTCAGGAAGTCCAGTAGGCTGGGTGCTTCAGGGCAATGGCCAGATTTAGCGATGACTAATATCTTTGGATGACATCAGGAGACTCATTCCCTGGCCAAAGCAGTGAAAGATAGGACTGGGTGGGATTCCAGGGAAAAGAAAAAGGAAGGAAAGAGAAATCCACTCAAACACCACCACCTTGATCACACTGGGACTTGTAAACAGGTCCTGAGTAGAGTGAAAGCCCAGATTCCCTCCGTTGTCACCCATAGTTCTGATATTAAGTTGCCGTGTGCTGCAGAGGAAGTCACTCTGGCCTCCTCCTCATCTGTAAAATGAAGACAGCTACACCTGCTCTGATTCATGGGGCAAAAAGGAGGCTCAGAAGTGGGCAAGCTCTTCAGAGATCACAAAGTGATAGACTGGGGAAAACAAATGCGGGTGTTGCTCTGCTTGGTAGTAGCTGCCTGGCTGCTGTGTTGAGAAGGATTCTGAAGCTGAGGCCAAGCCAGAAAGAGTGGCGTGGTCACTTAGCTATGTCTTCCGAGGGCACCTATGCTGTGTGTTTGCCATTTGTGTCCTAAATGGTTGAGAGGTATCGTCACTGTCATTTCTTCTTGTTTAGCCCAAAGCCAAAACCACTCTGGGAGAGGCCAATATGCAGCCTCCATTCAGGAGGCTTTGGGTGCTCATCTCACATGGCCTTTTCTTCCTTCCTTCCTCCCTCCCTCCATCCTTTTCCTTTCCTTCTCCTTCTCCTTCTCCTTCTCCTTCTCCTTCTCCTTCTCCCTCTCCCTCTCCCTCTCCCTCTCCCTCTCCCTCTCCCTCTCCCTCTCCCTCTCCCTTCTCCTTCTCCTTCTTCCTTCTTCCTTCTCCTTCTCCTTCTTCCTTCTCCTTCTCCTTCTCCTTCTCCTTTTCCTTCCTTCTCCTCCTTCTCCTCCCTCTCTGAGCAGTATGACCAGGTGAATTGGACTCAGGCCAGATTTCAGGATCAACAATATCACACTCCAAAGAGCAGAAAGAACTGGAAAGGAAGGTCAAGTTGGCAAAAGTCAGATGCACGGAGGGCAACACACAGAGTTGCACAGAAACAGCAAGTAGGTATAAACACCAGGACCCACAGAGGTGGAGAAGAGGCCCTTTCTCCAAGTGAAGGTCAGGGACACTGAGTCCTGGCCAGGCGGGGATAAAGTGGACCAGGAAACCAGTCATGGTGAGCAAACTGCTCACCACCAGCAGGTGCCTGGGACCGTGTGAAGAGCAAACGTGCTGGTATGAACTCTGCTGCTCCACAGTTAACGTGACTCAGGTGAGTCCCTGCCTCTCTGAGCCTCAGGGTCCTCACCTATAACATGGACATCACGATCCTACTATCTCCCCACTCGGGGGGCTATCGTGAAGACTATATGACATCATGCCCATAGCAACATGACAGTATCCTAATGTCCCCTGCCTCCTGTCCTCCAGCCCATCTCCTGCCTGCATCAGGTCCCAGATTAACCCCACAGGCCTGGCCCACTGGTTCAATCTGGGATACCCAGGGCCAAAGACATGGAGTAGGCCTGTGAGAGACAAAGTGTTTCCTGGGTCATTGATCATGGACATCCTCTCTTGTCCCTATTGCCAGGCCCTGGAATCTCCACCATGTTCCAGATTCTAAGTTTTCCTGGGATTTAGATCCATCCATTCTCAGAGGTTTCTAGCTCCTCCCTGGACCAGCTTGAGATAGTGCTGGGAAGGAAATTTGTTGGTTTTTTCTTTGCAATTGTTCTAATTTGTAAAAAATTTTAAATTTATTTTTGAGACAGAGAGACAGAGACAGAGGCCAAGTGAGGGAGGGGCAGAGAGAAGGAGACACAGAATGCAAAACAGGCTCCAGGCTCTGAGCTGTCAGCACAGAGCCCAATGCGGGGCTTGAACTCACGACCGTGAGATCATGACCTAAGCTGATGTTGGACACTTAACCAACTGAGCCACCCAGGTGCCCCTTTGCAATTGTTCTAGAAGTCAAGAGCACTGACCGGGGAGCAACCATGATTATTTACTTGTCCTTTGGTGTCCCAGCCTTTCGCCATGATCTCAGTGCCCACTGAGGGGGCACTGATATTACTGGACTACAAATGCCTTTCCAGAAGCATGTGCCTTCACAACCTCCCTGTAGAGGGAGGCAAGGAAGAATGAGCGGAGTGTGGGCATCAGGCTCAGGCCCCTGACTTTCAGCCAGGCCACTTCATGGCTCAGAGACCTATGGTGCCTCTCTGGGTCTCAGTTTCTTCATGTGCAGATTCCCTCCAGCCCAGTGGCTGTAGGACTAGATAAGACAATGTATGTGTGTGAAAGGGTCTGTGAACTGTGAAGTGTCGGAGATGCACTAACTCATGTCCCCTCCCCCACCCAAGAAATTCAAAACTCAGAGTAGGTCCTGGAGGCCTATTCTGGGCAGTTACTGGGGAGCAGATGACCTTGCTTCTCTGAGTTATATCACGTGGTCATCCCACCCCCATTTCTGCCTCGTTTCCAGCTATGTCCCTTCTTCACTTAAAAAAGACTTTCCATTACTTTCCAATCACACCACATGCTTTCAGGCCTCAGGACCTTTGCTCAAGCTGACTCTTCTGGTTGGAATGCCCTTTACCTCCCTGCTTGGCAAACTCCTATGCATCCTTCAAGACCCAATGTCATGATCATTACCCTGGGAAGCCTCCCTGTCTGACACCCCCTCCCCTGGGGCAGAAGTAGTGTCCCGCTCAGTGGGCTCAAACAGACCTCTGCTTTTGCAAGCTGTATTAAAATGAAACTGGAGAGGACAAGCTGAATTGGCTAGATGTATGTGTCCCCTCACCCAGCACACAGCAGGTGCTTAGCCAGTGTGTAGACTTGCGCCCGTTGCCTTCACCCCCTCACCTAAAACTGGCCATGCGTCTGGCTTTCAGAACTCAACACAAGGCTTCCTCCTGTTTACAAGCCCTTGATTCTTGTTTGGGCTAGCTCATGTTCCTCCAGACACCATGGAGCAAAGTCGTACCGAGGCAACCACAGGATGCTGTGTCCCTGTGTGATGGGGGTGTGCAGGAACAGAGGGGCGGTGGTCACGGAGGAGCCAACTGGGAGCGCTGAAGGCCGCCCGTCACCATGGAGACAGGGCTCGTGGGCCAGCCAGGCCCAGGCTGGTCAGTGAATGAATAAACGTGGCCCATTTTTCTGCCTTTGTTTGGAGCCTCCCTGGGGCTTCCTGCTGTCAGCCCCAGCTGTGGGGAAGGCGGAATTTGCCTGATATCGCTGAGCCGCCGCCTGGCAGCGCTGAGCCTGGCCCGGGCCGCCCCACGCCAAGATTCATGCCCAGCTAACAAGCCCTACTTTGTTCCTGTGGGAAAGTCCAGCCCCTCAGGAAAGAGCCCTCACTCCGGCCGGCCCCTGGTCTGGGGACTCAGCGAGGCAAACAAAGCTCCATCCGTTGGCCACAATTCACAGGCCCCAATGTCCACCTCCATGCCCAGACAGATGGACGGGCCTGCTCCTGAAGACAGAACTCTGATGCGTGTCTTTGCCACTCCTCTGAGAGGCTGAAATGCGAACCGGTGTTCAAAGGCCTCCCACCTGCCCCAGCCTTTGATTTCAAAGTGGGACTTCCGTAAGAGGCAGGTGGGCCTGGGTGGGGGGGGCTTGGGTGGGGCTCAGCTGGTGTGCACATGTGGCCTGGGTGGGGTGGGGGTCAGCGTGGTCCAGCCATTCCCTGGAGGCCCAGTGATTTGCACATCCTCCTGCCAATGTCCCGGTGCTGGCTGCAGTCCTGATCCTACCTCTGTCTGCAGAGGTGGCCTTGGCCGCATCATGTCACTTCATCAGCCTCAAGATAAGAATGCTGAGCTGCTGCCTCCTCAGCTGTCATTGATATTGACGGCGATAAGGAGTCACTTCATCTGGCGCTCATTATGTGCCAGGTTCTCTGCAAAGGGTGTCCTATGAGCTATTTCACTGCAAAGGTTCTCACAATGAGAATTCGCCAGCTCACATGTCTACAGAGAACAATAGGCAGGTAACATGAAGGAATGCCATAGCCCAGAGGTGGGATAACAGAGATGATGGTCCCCAAGGAGTCAGTGCCAGAAATCGTTCCCATGTGGGAAAGTGGGTCCAGCTTGGCCAGATCTTCTGTTTCTAAAGGAAGTTGGGGGGTCCCTGGGTGGCTCAGTCCATTAAGCATCTGACTCTTGGCTTCAGCTCAGGTTATGATCTTGCAATGTGTGAGTTTGAGCCCTGCTTTGGGCTCTGCACTGACAGAGCAGAGCCTACTTGGGATTCTCTCTCTCTCTCTCTCTCTCTCTCTCTCTCTCTCTCTCCTTTTCTGTCTGCCCCTCCCACGCTCTCTCTCAGAATAAAGAAAAAAACTGAAAAAAAAATAAAGGAAGTTGGAAATCTGGATTTTGATGAAAATCTTCTGAATTTGTAAAAATGCAAAACTAAACAATATATCATTTACATCTAAAGTAAAACCGCATATAAAACATGGAGATGATGAATACAAAATTCAGCATAACAGTGACCTCTCAGGGGTGGCAGCAGTAGGCTGGGGAGGGGAGCCCGGGGGCGGGGCAGGCTCAGTAGTCTCAGCTATTTCTTGAGCTGGGAGGTGGATACACAGATGTTTTTACATGATTCTTCATGCCTTATATATACATTATATATTTTCTTGGGAATGCGTGACATAGACTCCATAATAACTTATTTTAAAATCACCAGGAGACCAGATAAAACCTACTTGCAGGTCACATCTAGTTCTCAGGCCTCCTGTGTGTGACACCTGCCCCCCGCTTAGGTAACATTTTCCACATTTCACAGATAAGGAAACCTGGACTCTGGGGGTTTAAGCCACTTGTCCAAGGTCCTACAGCTCTCAGTGACTGCTGTGGTTTGGGTTCTTCCAGAAGCAGAGCCTGAGACAGGGTTCCAGTGTATGGGGAGGTGATCCCTGGAAACACAGCTGGATAGGGAGAAGTGAGACCAGAGAGGAAGGACGCCAATTGAGAATATGTTATCAAGCAAGTGACTCCCGTGGGCAGCTGGAGCAGAGTCATGCTAGGGCTCTCTGGAAAACAGTGTAGAACACACATCTCCAAGCTATCCTGCCTGAGGGATGAGGGAGCTGGGATATTTATACCCCCTTCCCTTCAGCATTCAGTTCAGAGCTGCTCCAGGAGGCATTAATTCCCCTGGTTATTTTTTTCTTTTTGGCCGGCTGTTGGTGAGGGAAGAGTGGCTATGTGGCCAGAGTGAGAGCCCTTAGGAAAGGGCTACAGGGCTGGGAGGTGGAAGTCAGGCAGGTGTGCACCACAGAGGTCAGGGCAAGAGGCCAGAGCAGCACATCCATGACAGTGTCTGCTACAGTGACTAGAAAACCCAGGTGGCTGGGGTGACTATGATGTCACTTGCCTGCTCAAATTTGCTTGCCTGAGTAGCTCCCTACTCCACAGCTACTGAACAAGAATCTTGTGAAGAGGGGGGAAGGCACAGGCAGATGTGTTTTCAACACGGTTCCACATATTCCTTACACACACGAAAATCTTGGCTCAGGAGACGAAGTCCAGACTCAGCCTGCCATTCAAGGTTGCCACCACCATCAGCTCTTACCCATCCCTTCCTTGTCCCTGTGCCAGTCCTCATGGCTACAGCTCTCTCAACCTGCCCCATTAATCTCTCTGAGGACCAGCCAGCCCAGGGAACTGCAGTGCTTGCAGAAGAGTTCGTGTGCAGCGATTTCAGACTTGTGGGATTTAAGTAACTGCCCAAATTGAGGGTTTCTGAAATTACTCCACTTATCTCTTCTTGGCCTTAAGATTGCTTTTTATAAATTGAGATGATGGAAATATTTCTCTCTTCCACCGAGAGGCGTAAATGGAACCAATTCCATTTTGTAACCCAAAACATAGGCCTTAATTATCTATTTCCTCTGCAGCTACAGTAAAGCTGCTAAGCTTTGAACCTGCACTGACAGTCCCCATCAAGGATGTCAAAGGAATCTAAAAGCTAGTTCTGCTTCCTTGTGGTTTATCTGAATTTAACTGTGGAACAGACATGAGTGGCTTAAGCCTTGAGATCATTAGGGGTCCTTTAAGATGAGAGCCATTTTTGCACTCTCTTGTACAACATTTATTGAGCACGTACTATGCCAGGGCATTGTGCTGGATCATGAGGAAAAATAGGTGGGTGAACACCAGCCCAGGCTTGGGGAACCACAGGGTGGCTGGGGAAACAGATGGGAGTAGATTACTTCTTTACCCTACAGTTTGGGCAATAACCTATGTGGGGAAGGGGGATGTCCAAGGTGCAAGGGTATGGCTCTGGCACCATGAGTTACCAAGGGATTCAGTGGTTACACATTTAACTGCCCACCCAGGATGAACGGGGTTGAAATCTGATGCAGAATACAGTTGCAGTGGTTTCTCCACAAGCCCCTTCCCTACTCTTTTCCTGACTCCATCTGAAAGACCAGTGATGAGAGGAATCTGAGCACAAATTATTCAGAGACTCACCTTTTGTTTTTCAACTGATCTTTCAGGATTTCTTCATGCACTGGGGAGAGCACCCCAGATGGTAGATAAGGTGTTTTTAGTATCAAATGCTCTTCTGTTCAACAAGAAGTCCCCGGCAATAGCAGGGCTCAGCAAAAAAGTCATCCAAACCAAGGAGGCATTAGTTAACAGGAGCCTCTTGGAAGTGGACATCTCATCCCTGCAGGGGAGAACACCAAGGACACATAATTCAAGGGACAGAAGAACGTCTCTGTAACTGGGATCTTAAGTTCTCCTTACACACCTTAGGACAAGCTTATTCTGTAGGGTGTGGGGGTCCATGGAACACCAGTGCCCAGATAAGTCTGGGAACATGCACATTATTGTGTGGGTCCCAGAGGATGGAGGAAGATTAACAGAGAGACACCATTGACATTGTTAAAGAGTCTGTTTCCTTAAAGGCAAAGGTCATAGAAATGGACCTGTTTGGTGTGCAGTTCAGAGACAAATCTGATGATGTTCCACCATGTGCCCCCGTGGGGGGAGGGTGCTCAGGCCTCAGCACTGCTAAGACTCCCACATAAATATCAAGTCTCCCTGTTATCACTTGCCTGGGAGGAGGCTTCTGCTAGTATCTGAACCTTGAATCATCAGGTTCTTTGAGGTCATTACATACCTCTGGTCCATCTGGACTGTCCTAAACATTCTAGCTAAAGATAGTCTACTCAGTAGGTGCAAGAAATTGCTACAAATCAACCCTAGTACCTTCTGAGTGTTGCTGCTGGATTGAGACTGTGGAGGGCCAGTTTCTAAGATTTATCATCCCCCTAGAAGGGGTTCCCAAACTTGGCTGCCACTGGAATCACCAGGGGAGCTTTACGAAATACCCCACCCTGAGTCCCAGCCAACAGATGCTTTAGCAATTGGTCTAGGGCAGCTAGAGCCTGGGCATTAAGATTTCTTCAGAGCTCCCCCAGGTGATTCTGATGTGCTGCCAAACTTAGGAATGCTAACCTAGAAGGACCAGGCAGTAGGCCCAATTGACTATCTCCTTCAAAACTGACAATGCATGTTCTCTTAAAGGTTCTGCAAGCCTCTGCAGTGAAGACTCCTGTTCAACCCAAAGTGTCCCAAACCTATTTAATCATAGAATTCCTTTGTCTCTTGACACTTATTGACATCAGGGGAATAGCATTCTGTGGGGCACACTCTAGGACATGCTGGGGACAGAACATTCTGTAGGGTGAAGTGGTCCATGGAGTCATGGGAATAAAGGGTCTGTGGAGGCGGAAGAACATTCTGACCTTTATCCATCATGAAAGGTTGTGTAACTGATCAAAATATTTGTTGTCTTTACACTGACCTCTGGCTTGACCAGGTGACTTGCTCTGGTCAATGAAATGTGAGAGGAAGTGACACGTGTCGCTTCTGGGCAGAAGCTGTAAGAGCCATTGCCTGATGACACTGAGTGCTCTGTTTAACTTTTACTGTGAGACAGCAGCGTCTCAGATAGGGGTTGCTCTGTCAGCCTGGGTCCTACAGTGAAAGAGACATGAAACAGAACCACAGACAATCCCTAGTGGACAAGGAGCTTGAGCAAGAAATAAATCTTTGTGGTTATAAGTCACTGAGGTCTTGAGGTTACTTGTTATTATGGAATAACTTAGCTTATGCTGACTGATGCACCCATAAAAATGGTTCTAGTAACATACTTGTTCTTGCCATAAAGTGCTGAAAATTTCGGATGAGTATTCAGATATTCTATATTATTTAAATTTTTCCTCTTGAGAATGTATCTCGTTAAGAAAAAAAAATCTTGTTTAAAAGTGTTTCAGGTGTTACCCTCATATTGACCCTTGCAGAGGAAATCTTCCTTCTGCTCGGGCTGGCAGGGTCAATTGGAAGCTTTAAGCACATTCTTAGTTAAAGCAAGACAACAAAATGCCTTTCCTGGAGGAGATGCCTAACCTTTTAAAAATATCCTTTCAAAACTTGGATGTGCAGAAGGAAATGCTTTGGGGGACATGACTTTAAAACCAGTGAATGCTATTTTTGTCTCTGCCCCAAACAAATAGGCTCTGGGTCACCCACCTGGAGGGGAGATGGCTCAGTCAAAATGTCAAGGCAATAATTTCCACAAGACCTTTTGGTTTCCTGCTCTGGGGACAATTAGACAGCAGAGAGCAATGTATATCCACTCTCTGAAAAGATGTCCAAGAACAGAATGGCACTCATCCTTTTACTGGTTCACTTAAGCCAGTTGGTTTCTCTAGGTTTGGCCCCCTGTGAAAACATTTCCCCCAAACACCTAACATAGTACCTGTAATCACACCATTAAAACTTTATTCTTTCTAGCCTCCCACAGTGCTCTACGATGGAGCTTAGCAAAGTGGAATCTGAGCCTACTGACTTGTGAATAGGAATGTGTGATTGGCATCAGGTTTGAGATCTAAAGGGTACTGTTATGGGATGGAAGTAGGTCAGAGGAGTCACTGGGGGATATTCCTTCTGGAACCAGGCAAGGGTGAGGCTGAGATGAGAATCAGCCTGGCACCACAGACCTAGTCAGGATTCAGCAATGAGCATGGCTGGTACTTGATGGACATGTACAGAGGCACCTAAACCTGTTGTTAAAACACTGAAATAGACCCTTATGTTGTAACTAGTTGCTGTCATGTTGGATTAAAGCATGAATGGTGGAATCTCAGGCACAATGAGAGGTGGTCGGAAAGCCCTAGCCACTCTGTAAGGCCAAGTTCCCCACCTCCAGCCCTCCTCTCTATCCAAAAACCAAAAGGAATGTGGCCCCCAGGTCAACAGTCACCAGAGAAGTAATTTATCTTTTCTCAGCTAGGTGGTGGGCTACCAAAAAGTGAAGGAGAGGCACAGAGGAAGGTGGAGGTGGGAGGGAGCCAGAGATAAAGTTCTCCAGCTTCACTCTGTACAGACAAGCCACCCTGCACTCTGAAGAGGAACACAGTAGCATTAAGCTGTTCCTGAGAGCTGTCAGGGGTAAGTCTCTCAAATGCTCACATTCTGTGGGCTTCCATGAAGACTAGAGCAACCAAAGTACTCAGGGTGAAATGTCTGGCCGAGAGGTGGGAAGCCCTCTGAAAATCCCTAAAAACTGAAGAGTACCCAGAATACATAAAGGGCTCCTATAAATCAATAAGATGACAGCTTGCCCAGTAGACAGGTGAGTAAAAGACTTGAACAGGCACTTTACAAAGAGAATGTCCAAAGGGTCAGTATGTATATATGTAAGGAGGCGCAACCTTATCACTGATCAGGGAAAGGCAAGTTAACACCACAGGGAAAAGCAAATGAACACTTCAATGAAATGCCTCTACACACCCACCAGGGTGGCGAAAACACAAGACTGACAACACAGGTGTCGGCAAGGATCAAGAGCACCCGAAGCTCACATATGTTGGAAGCATATGGACGGATCTCACCGATAAAACACTGAAGGAAAGAAGCCAAACACAAAACACTACATACTGTAGGACTCTGTTCCTATAACGTTCCAAAGCATCCTGGTAGGAGTCAGGGTAGTGGTTATGCATGGGAAGTGACTAAGAAGGGTACAAAAGGGGCTCCTGAGATGCTGATACTAGAAGCTTCTTAATCTGGATGCTAGTTTCGTGGATGTTGTCAGTCCGTGAAACCCATGGAGCTAACGACATACGATTTGTGCATTTTTCTGTATACCTGTTATACTTAAGTAAACATTAAGGGAAAACCCTTGGGGAAGGTACTTCCCCATATTCACAAATCCATATTCTTTCCTGGAAAACATTTACCTGACTACATTCCCACCCCTTTTGGAAACACTGAAAGAAATAGCCATATCTGCTAACACAGATGTCTCAAAAAAAAAAAAAAAAAAAAAGCTTGCTGTGCAGAATCTCTGTATGGACAGGCTTCTTGAGAGGGTCTGCTCTGCAAATTTTCCGTGTCCCCTTTTATGTTCGTATTTAACAAGTATTTACCCAGCACCTAAAATGTGTAATAGTCCAGAAGCTCGTGTCCCGCTCCCAACGGGCTGTGAACGAGAGGATGACCCTGACTTTACAGATGAGGAAAGTCAAGGTGGAGAGAGGGCAGATGGCATGCACAAGGCCTCATGGCCATGTGCCAGAACTGAGATGTGAGCCCTTAGGCTGGCTCCAAGTCCAGCATTTCTCTGTCGGGTCACAGCTGCCTGTTCACACTGGACCAAAAGTTCTGAAACTTGAAAGGAAAGGAAATTCTAAATCAAGCACCATCTTTCGTTAATTGCACATCGTTCCCCTTCCATTCATCTATGTCTGTTTAATTCACACAAACATCCATGCAGGCACCCGTGAAAGCAGTCCCCATGTAGGCCTGCAGGGTCAGGGGACAGGCAGACTGGGCTCTGTCCACACAGCCTAAGGGAAGTTGCAGCTTGCTCCTCTAGGACAGCCTAGACACCTACCTAGGGGCCTGATGAGCTTCAAAACAAGCCTACAAATGCCACGTCCTGATGAGGCTGGAAGCAGGCCTCTTCCCCATCTGGAGAAAGTGGTGAGGGTCTTCCAAGACTGAGTGGTAAGGGACAAAGTACCTGGACTCAGGCACCAGTTCCAGCTTCCCAGAGGTCTGAGAATTCAAGTCCATCCCCAACCATGCTGGTGATATGCTTCCTCTGCTTTCTCTCACCTCTTGCAGGCACCTAGGATCCTCACACCCCTTCCCTCCTCCCATCCTCAGAGAAAGCCCCAGCCGCCCTGAAGTGATACCTTGGTCAAGACCCCACTTCCCTCAGAGCCTCAATATACTCATGTGAAAAATGGGAAATCTGGGCTATGCTGATTTCATCATTCCTTTCACCTTTAATATTTGGGAGTTTCTCAGACCTCATTGAAAGCAAAACACCCAGGCACCATCCTTGAAATTTCAAGACAGAATTCATGTTCAGGTTGGGGCTGGGGCTTCTGTATGCTCCCACATCATCCCTGAACAATTCTCCAATGCTTATCAAAGTTGGCCCTTAGGGTGGCTGGCTGGCTCAGTTCATTAGAACATCTGTCTCTGTCCCAGGATTGTGAGTTCAAGTCCCATGTTGGACATAGAACCTACTAATTAACTAACTAACTAACTAACTAACTAACTAAAGTTGGTCCTCTATTGAATCAGTACTTTTTACATTATTTATTTATTTTTTAGAGAGAGAGAGAATGTGAGTGGAGGAGAGGGGCAGAAGGACAGGCAGAGAGACAGAATCTCAAGCAGGCTTCATGCTCAGTGTGGAGCCCAATGTGGGGCTCAATGCCATGACCCTGGGATCATGACCTGAACTGAAATCAAGAGTTGGATATTTAACTGACTGAGCCACACAGGTGCCCCATGAATCAATGTTTTTCATTAAATTTAAAAAAAAAATTTAATGTTTTTTATGTATTCTTGAGAGAAAGAGAGACAGAGCATGAGTGAGGGAGGGGCACAGTGACAGAGGGACACGGAATCCGAAGAAGACTCCAGGCTCTGAGCTGTCAGCACAGAGCCTGACATGGGGCTTGACCCATGAGCCATGAGATCATGACCTGAGCTGATGTCGGGTGCTCAACCAACTGAGCCGCCCAGGAGCCCCTGAAACAATGTTTTTAAACACCTCCCTGAAGATTCTCATTAGTAGAGGTATGAGAAGCTAGTTGAGGTAATTTCTGCTGGCCCAAACTGCCCAAATTGGGACCCATGTGTACCTACCTAACCATGCCTCAGTTTCCCTATAAAGTTGGAATAATGGTTTCCTTGAGCCTCTGATGGGCAAATGGAAGAAACACAGTAAGTTCCTGGAGTGGTGTGGCAGGGTACCCAATCCTGAACCCCATCAGAGAGAATTCTAGGCTGTATCTCCTGGACAAGGCAGGGTCAGGGCAGGAAGGAGGGAGGCAAGCCCGGCCTCACCTCATAAATCACGGGCCAGGAAATGCAGGGCAGTTGCCCTTGCCTTGATATATACTACACATTAGATGCTTCACTGGTGTCCCACAAGGGAGCTTTGTGAACAGAGGGGCCGGGAAGAGGGGTGGGCAATTAACATAAATAAAACCTTGGGCCAGCGCTCCCCCAGGGTCTTCCAGCAATAAAAGTCTCCTCACGCAGGGGCTAGAAACACGGCTTTATTTTTTTTGGAGGGGAGCATTTGGCTCTGGGTTTGAGGGCACACAAAAGGCCCTCAAAAAAGAGACAGAAATCTATTACCCTCCTGGCCAGAAAAAGCCCCGCTGGAGGCTGGGCCAAAGCCAAGGGCCAAGAAGCTGTCCCAGGGGGCCTCAGGGAGGCCTCTTCGAGGGGACCAGGGGTCCACTGAGGGGCTGCTGGCTGCAGGGAAGGGCTGTGAGGGCATGCTTAGCCTCAGGAAATCTGGGACATCAGGTTTAATTTCAGGCCATCCACCAGCAAGGGGTCCAGTTGAGGAATCACTCAGGGGCATCTCTGGGGAGCAGTGATTCTAGGGAGTCAATGTTTAGGTATGCAGGCTATGTCCTCCGCAAGTATGTTTGGTGGAGGGCTCAAGTGAGGCTGAAAGCATAGTCTGTGTTCCTCACCAGAGGGGGTGCCCTTGTCTAGTTCATCTGCCCAGAGAGGTGGGGCCTTGCTTCATTTAGACAGAGGCTCCATATAAATGTCAGGAGGCCCTGGCCTTTTGCTTGGCATGATTAACACAGACAGTACCTATTTAGGAAACACTCACTCTGTGGCAGGCACTGTGTTAATACTGTCCATATACAGAAGGTGGTTTAGCCTAGTGAAAAAAAACTAAATTGATAGTCAGATATAGCATTTCCTAGCTGTGTAACCTTGGTCATGTAATTTCGTCTCTCCATGCCATAGCTTCCTCAGATACAAGACGTGGATCATGTGGCTGCTTTGAGGATGTGATAAGACAATGCATGTGAAGAGCAGTGCTTGGCACATAGTAAGAGCTCATTATAGTACCCGTTATCTGTGTTATCTTGACAACATGCAGAAAGAAAGTATTGGTTTGGGGACTGCCAGCTGCTGTAACAAATAAACCCTTACAATTCAGTAACTTAACAAATACTTTTTTGCTCACATGCTCCAGTGCTGGTGTGTCTGCTTGGAAGGCAGCTTTACTCCATGTGGTGACTCAGGGATCCAGGATTAGAACTCTGGAGTCTTCTGTATCTAGGAGGAAGTTGAAAGAGATGGTGGAGGAGATACACCTCCTTCTTAACCCCACTGGCTTGGAAGTGACACACAAACCTTCCACTGACATTCCAGTGGTGAGAACTAGTCACGTAAGTGCAAGGAGTGCTGAGAAAGGCCATCCCTGTCTGGCAGCCGCTACTCAACTCTACTATGATGGAAGAGCATCACAAGCCATGGAGGACAGTTAGACATCACTGTCACCTCTCATTTAAGGATAAAGATGCTGAATCTCAGAGAGATGAACTCACTCAAGGCACAGCAGTTTGTCTATGGCAGTGCTGAGATCTGAGCACATGTCTGAATCCTAACCTTCACGTCTTTCCGCTGAGGAGTCCTGCCTCTGTCTGCGGCATTGTCTCTCCTCCTGTCTAAGCCAGGTCTTCCAACCCCTGGGAAGGAAAGAGTAAAGACCTGACTCAGACACTGCAGGTGCACCAGCCACATGGTCAAAGCAGATTCAAGAGTCCTAGTAGATGCTGAAAATTGCTGTCCCTGGGACATATGGAACAGAATGGAGGGAACCCAGGTGATGGTCAATATTTATAGCCCCATCTTGGAGCCAGACCCCAGTCCTGAAGGTGACGGGGGTACAACAAGTTAGAAAGAGAGGATAGGGAGAGAGGAAGGTCAACCTTGCTGGGCTGCGTTAGCACATATCTTCTGGGGAGCTCATCTCTGAGCTGAGGGGCAACCAGGGGATTCTGGGAATGTGTATGAGGGTGTCTTGGTTTGGGTCTCCCAGAAGCAGACTCAAGGCAAGTGTTCAAGCAAACATTGCTTATTTGGAAGGTGATCTGAGGAAATACCAGTAGGGGAGGAATGGCTTATCAAGCGCATGACCCCTGTGGGTAACTCAGTCTGGTCTTGCTGGGGACCCCGAGACACAGAGTAGAACATGCCCCAAAGATATTCCAACAGGGGTTTTTATTCACTGATTCCCCCACAGTAGGTACTGCTAACATGCAGACAGGGTATGGGTAGGGAATCAAAAGTATTTGTTCCCTGGGTATTACCATGGGGCCTGAAATTGTGGGGAGAGACTGGATGTTGGTGCCAGGACTGCTGGTGTATTTCCTGCCTTGGCCAGGATTAGCTTAGAAATTGGGGTGATTCTGTGGCTGTGTGTGCAGGAAGTGGAGGGCCAGGGATGAATCTATGATGTGGGAGGGGAGGGAAGTAACCATATCCTCCAAGATGGAGGACAAAGGGATGAAGGATGCCTGAGGTACCCCAGCCACTGTCCCTCTGCTCTTCTGCCCTCTCCAAGTCCAGACTGCTTCACTTGCATCCATCAACTCAGCAGGAAGTGGAGGAGGAAGCCAAGAGCACACAGCAATTCACCTTAAGGCAGAGCAGGGCAGCCAAGCCAGCACCCATATGGCCCAGGTGCCAGGTGGCCATGGAAGCACCCTCTGAGGCGAGAAGTGCCCTCCATGTGAAGATCCCAGTCCCAGGGAGTTAGCCCTTGAAAGCACACCACTAAGGTCTTTTCTCCCCTACTTCAAGAAGTTCCATAGAAGACTGACATTCACCAAAATGAATGCTCACCGAAATGCATTAAGAGGCAATTAAGTGTAATTTCCCTGCTGGATATGAAAAAGCAGCTGGGGGCTGGTGCACCAACAGCACTTACAGCCAGCTCTTCAGGTCCCAGATTTGTGGCCAGAGGTTCAGAGAGTTTCACGGAGTGGGAAGGGATGCTGGTCATGAGCCCATGACTTTGCCCTACTAGAACTGTACAAGGATTCCCGGAAGGTGCCTCAATGTTCTGTGAGCAAGAAATGCAGGCTGACACCTATCAGTGTTAGCATAGAAAATCCTTAGCCTGTGTATTGGAGGCTGGACAAGACTGGGGCTGAATCCCTGGCTCATCACTTGCAAGTTATCGGACCTTGACCAGGTGATTTCACCTGTTTAGCCTCCATTTCCTTACATGTGAAATGGGAACTGTGATAGTAATACCTGTTTTTCCAGGGAAGTCAGGAGGATTAAATGGGAGAAAACACCTGATACATAGTAGCACTCAACTATTATTTATTAAGGAAGACAGTTGGAATTTAAGAAAATTATTAGTAACTTATGGAATACCTACCATGTGTGGACACTGCCAAATACTCAATATGCATTGTCCACTTAACTCTCTCAAGCAGGGTGCTGGGATCAGGTAGAAGTGGAGACTGGACAAACGAACCCAGTCCAAGGTGGATGGGCAGCAGGGGACAGTGGGCATATCTCACTTGGGGTTGGTTGCCATAGGCATTTATGTCAGAGGGAGCCCAACTTTGTAGGTGGAGCAGGAGAAACCAGGTTGCAATGATACCTGAAGTCTAGCAGACAATAGATATGGCTTAAGAAGTGGCATGCATCCCACTGCTCTACAGGCTGTGTCTCTGGCAGACATAACTAATCTATTACAGAATGGTCCCCTGGAAGTCTCTATGTCCTTCTCACTGAGAGTTGCCAAATGAAGTTAGATCAACTTTCTGCCTTTCTACTCATAGATGAATCCATGGAGAAGGGTGGGTGTGAGAAATGGGAGTCCTTCACAATTGGGGGTGCTGCTCTCAGACTCCAGACCTAGATAAAGTGCAACTTCCAAGTGCCAGTGGGGAGAGAACTCCTAGTTAGTGCCTTCTTCCCCTATCACATATACACCTCTATGGGCCAGGATTGGCTCAGGAAAGCAGCGGGGGCTGAGTCTCCAAATTCAAGAGTACCAAGACAGCAGGTGAGCAAAGGCTGGAGGTGGCAGAGGTGCCTTCTGACAGCTTCTGTCCCAATCAGTGCCTCAGTTTCCCCATCTGGAAAACGTAGCAGATGGGGTAAACTCCCCAGTAACCTCCACTCTCCTAAAACCAAGCCAGCCAACCCTGCTATAGGGTTGTCTCCAGAGATGATATTTGCATCAAGGAGCACAAATGAGTATGGTCTCAAGGAGCTTCTTCTCCTGGGAGGAATCAGGGGTGCAGAGTCAAGACAGAAGCCATGCTCCATGAGACATATCATGGCATTTCTCAGGGCTGCCCATGTACTCCTGTCGCCTCCAAATGTGAATTGTTCATTTTACGCTTTCCTGACTCCATCACTCAGTTAACCAGCCAGTAGGGTAGGTGCCAACCCCTCCATGCCACCTTTTGCATAATGTAGAGAAAACTAGAAACTTCTGCCCTGAAATGACTGACATTCTCTCTGTTTTCTGTTCTGCTGTGTCCAGGCCATTGCCCTCCCCTCCTCTTCTCCCTCACCTCTTTTCCCCACGTGTCTTTTGTATTTGTTTCCATTCTTCTAAGCTTTCTAAGCTCAGCGTTGTACAACTGTAACTTAAATTCCTCTGCTCTTTTTCGTGTATGTTGATCCTTCCCTACAGACCAGTCAGTGAGTGAGAATGAACACGTACAGGGATTTACAGAGAGGAGGAGGGGATTGTGCACATCAAAATGCCAAAGCCATTACTTAGATCATTCAAAGTTCAAGTCTCTTTTCACTTTATGTCTAAAAGGCTCGTGTTCAAAGCCTCTGGCTTTCTGTTTCCTGTGGATGCTTCTTCCTCTTATACTTGATCATTACCTGCCCACAGTGACTTCTGCCTCATCACTAGCTGGAATCAGATGCAGGCGTGAGTGAGCCAGCTGTGGCGGCACACAGGCACCTGTGTCAGAGGGTGTGGAAAGGTGTCCATGTATCAGATGGGTGACCCTGGCCACATTACCAAAACATACCAGGGATTTCATTTGAAATATTTTAAAAAATTTTTTGTTTTTAAAATTTATTTAAATTCAAGTTAGTTAACATACAGTATAATATTGGTTTCAGAGTAGAACCCATTGATTCATCACTTACATATAACACCCAGTGCTCATACCAACAAGTGCCCCCCTTAATACCCATCATCCATTTGGCCTGTCACCCCCACTTCTCCTCCAGCAACCCTCAGTTTGTTCTCTGTATTTAAGTTCCTCTTATGGTTTGTCTCCCTCTCTGTTTTTATCTTATTTTCCTTCCCTTCCTCTATGTTCATCTGTTGTGTTTCTTAAATTCCACATGAGTGAAATCATATATTTGTCTTTCCCTGACTTATTTTGCTTAGCATGATACACTCTAGTTCCATCCATGTTGTGGCAAATGGCAAGATTTCATTCTTTTTGGTCACTGAGGGATTTCATGATTCTTAGCCACATTTTCAGAATACATCTGGGGGTATTCAGACCCAGATTAAAGGTCTTGGCTCTTCCTTATGGATCTCCATGGGCAGCAGGACAAAGGGCCTGGGATACTTGGCAAACCTGAGTCACCAAAGATAGATTCAGTAGTTTTCCCTAGACACATGGGTGCTGTGAGGCCCCAACTGCTGCCCGGGGGCTGAGAGGACCCACTACTGAGTGTAGGGAGTGTCAGGCCCTTGCATCAGTGCTGAGCTGCTGTTTGTATATTGTAACTCCACAGGGTCTCTTGAAGGTCCTCTGCAGTGTTCACTCAACATGTTCACTCTTGGTGGTCTCACCTGCTTCCTTGACTTCACGCCCACCTAGACTCTGATGGTGTTCACAACCGTACTTCCCACCCTGACCTCTCCCACAAACTCAAACCCACATATCAAGAGCCACTGGGCACATCCACCTGGATATTGCACCAGCAATACACAGCTAACATGGTCAATGCCAAAGTCATCGAATTATTCTCCCTTTCCAATCAACCGTTTCTCCTGGATTCCCCAGCTCAGGAACAGAACATCCTCCCAGTTATCCCATCCAGGATATAAGCACTACCTTTGACCATTCCTTGTCACTCACCAGGAACTGCCAAACCTATAAGGTTTTCCAGGTGGCTCTTTCATTGCCCAACCCTTCTACCTCCCTGTCCTTCCCAGATACGGGCCACCTGCAACTGTTGTCAGGACAGCAGCAACAGTTCCTTCCCTCATGGCCATTTCTTTTTTTGTTGTTTTTATACTTTTTTTTTTAAAACATTTTATTTATTTTTGAGACAGAGACAAAGCATGAGCGGGGGAGGGGCAGAGAGAGAGGGAGACACAGAACCTGAAGCAAGCTCCAGGCATGGGGCTCGAACTCACGAACTGTGAGATCACGACCTGAACTGAAGTTGGATGCTTAACCAGCTGAGACACCCAGGTGCCCCATGGCCATTTCTGCCATTGAAATCTTTCTCTTCACTGACATCCAGGTAATTTTTCAAAATGTAAACATCCTATCTGGCCATTCTCCTGCTTACATAAGTTCAAGAGGACTCGATGATAAACTTCAAATGAGCTGGGACTTCTTTTGCCATTTTTGAGTCATGGTCCTGGGAGGAGACAGATGGCCCACACACCCAGCTGGGTGACTGAGGACAGCTTAATAAAGGAACTGCTTAGAAAGGTATTGGCAGAGTTTAAGTAGAACGACAAAGATAGTGCAGTGCCCAAGACAAGTAACAGTGGAGAGCTCTTGCCAGCTGAGGCCTGAGGGTCAAGAAGAGGGAGCAGTTTCCTTGACCCCAACAGAGCTATCTGGAGAGGGTAGGCGGATGGCAGCTGTGTCCTGGGAGATTTGGCCATGGCTAGTCCCACAGAGAGGGAGCTGGGGCAATCAGTACCCTGTTCTCTCTCTCTCCTTTCACCCTCTGGTCTCTTGCTAATGCCTCTGATTTGCTACCTCTAACCAGTACCCAGAGGTCAGACGTGCCTGCTGATGTGATCAGCGTGGGTCAGCTTCCTGGTGGACAGAGCAGTGCACAGAAAGGTGCCTGGTGGACCTGAAGAAGCCCACAGGAGATCCCAGCACACCACTGGCACCATCAGCATCCAGGAACCAAGTGCTCAGATAGTTGAATAAACCAAAGAATTGATAAATGTTTCCATATACACACGAGGAAGATAGGGACTAGTCTTGGTCAGGCATGTGGAGATCTTCATAAATCTGACCCAAACTGTCTTTCCACATGCCCTATACTGACTTCCAGCTAGGACACTGCTCCACGTCCAAAGCACTTCTCAAATGCCACCTCTGCTGTGAAGCCTTCCCTTACTTCTCCAGAAAGTTATCCACTTTCCCATAGATCTAACAGTCATTCTTTGCTTTCATTATATCACACATTCCTCTCTATTCAAATATATGTCTCTCCTTACCAGCACGAGCACTATCATATTTAGATCGCTAGCATGTGATAAATGTGAGATGCTCAATAAAATGTTAAATAGTTAATAAAAATGACAGGATGGAATTATGAGATATGGTCATTCCTAATGCCCACACTGGAAGCAATGGATTTTTCTATCCATTGTCAAAAATGGTTAGTGGTTTTTTTTTTATCTTTTGATTTTTGAAAATCAATGTGATATCGTACAGACAGGAGACCATAAAATGATTTAATCTGTTTACTGTATAACAAAAGCACCAAGTGAAAAATCTGAAGGTGCTTTAATTCAGACCTAAGCAAAGCCAAAAACAGTGAAGCTGCCACTAAGGGAAAAGTTCCCCATTGACAATGAAGTGCTCCAGATTGCAATTCCCGTTCAGCTTCTCAAGCATCCTAAACTAATGGCATTGAAAGCCACCATTTGGAAGTAAAGTTTACAGTCTACTTACCGATAGAGAGGCATTTTGTGGACACGGTCTATGAAACTTGTTTTCATTTTGATGTTTTTAAAATCTAATTTCCATGCAAATAGGAAGGGATGTGTTCAAGAGCGTCGACTTTAGGATTTGTTTGAGCATCAAGCGGCACGACTAATATTTGGGGGGTTGGAAAGTATCCAAGGACACTTAAGGAATTCCAGTATTACAAAGGAAACCAAATATGTTGTGATTAGAGCATTCGCTGTCCCAAGCAAATAAATGAGCTGGCTCAGAAGAGGAGCCTGTTTTGCACTGCCCACTGGCTTTGGAGCAATTCTGTTCCCAAGAATCTGTAATCATGTAAGAAGACTCATTGTTCAAACTTGGGTTAAAAACTCATTTATCCAAATGTTTTTAAAATGGGTTTTTAAATATTCAGAGGACAAAAAATGCAAAATGCTAGGCCTGAGGGGGCAGTGGCTTGCTAATAGAGTCTTAACAAGTAATTTGTTTTTGCATTTTCCACGATAGTGAGTCTGAACTTGAAAAGTGGGAGGAAGGGAGAAGGTGGGGATTTAGATGCTTGGGATCTCTCTCTCCCGAACAAAAAGGAAAAGGGTCACGAAGGACGTGGTGTGAGGAATTTGGAGATATGATTCCAGGTTTTAAGAAACCTTCCTTGGATTATGTCATACAAGAATTCAGCTTTATCCTCAAGTGGAAAGATGAGTCCTTGTATTTGAATGTGAGAGGAAATGAAGCAGGAAAGGTAGTTAGCATAGGAAGTTCTCAGGATGAAATAGTTTCTAAAACGCAATTCCCTCATTCTACCTGTTAACAGCAAGTGAATAGTTTAGGCTTTTAAGATAATCAATCTGACGTCCCCACACAGAAAACCAAGTTGCGCTGGGGACCCAGATGGCTCGGAAAGCCCCTGTGTCTTCCCAATGTCACACCAAGGACCAACCTCAACATATGGAACATTAGAAACCAATTGAAGTTTAGTATAAGAAAATGTGCAACTTGGATCTAGATATTTGTACTTCTCCCTACCTTATTCTAAATCTGATATCAAGATCTTCTATTTTACAGTAGTTGAATAATATCTGTTATTTTTCCGATAAAGACCTAAGCCTTCTCTGTGTGTACACATGCCCACAAGATCTCAGTTACACACACTGGGTGCTTTGCCCAGAATCTGCACTAATCACTACCTCCCCTAGTGGCCATCTCGATAACTGCAGGCCTGTGTCCCTGTATGCCCCCTGGGCAAGGGCAACTAGTTTGGCCTTACAATTTCTCATCTATTGTTTGTCTCATGGTGCCACTGATGTGGGCACATGAGTACCACATGCTCTACATGTGCAAATTAATAGGCCTGTGATAAGAAAAACACAATTTACCAACATTAAAACGACAAGAGAGAGTAAATCTGAATGGTCTTATATTCTTTTTAAAAAATGTTTATTTATCTTTGATAGAGAAAGACAGAGCACAAGTGGGGGAGGTGTAGACAGAGAGGGAGATACAGATTCTGAAGCAGGTTCCAGGCTCTGAGCTGTCTGCACAGAGCCGGACACAGGGCTCGAACCCATGAACTATGAGACCGTGAGCTGACCCAAAACTGAAAGCTTAACCGACTGAGCCACCCATGCACCCCAATCCTATATTCTTAAAGAAAAAAAATACAACTCTTTCTACACATTGTAAAGACCAATATTACATCATCTTATCCTCAAAATAAAGAGGAAACTTTCCCTAACTTTTTGAGACCAATACAGCCCTGATACCAAAACTAAATAAGGTTATTACAAGAAAAGAACATTATAGTCCAATATTAGTCAAAATAGAGATGTGAAAATCCTATTTAAAGTATTAGAAAATTGAATACAGTGATATGTTTTTTTAAAAAAAGGATAGGGGCGCCTGGGTGGCGCAGTCGGTTAAGCGTCCGACTTCAGCCAGGTCACGGCCTCACGGTCCGTGAGTTCGAGCCCGCGTCGGGCTCTGGGCTGATGGCTCGGGAGCCTGGAGCCTGTTTCCGATTCTGTGTCTCCCTCTCTCTCTGCCCCTCCCCCGTTCATGCTCTGTCTCTCTCTGTCCCAAAAATAAATAAAAAACGTTGAAAAAAAAAAAAGGATAATATATCATGACTGAGTCAAGTTTATTTGAAAAATGCTAGCGTGGCTTAATATTAAAATATCAATCAATACATTTCACCACACTAATGGAAAAATCCTGTCTCAAAAGATTTTTAAGAAACAGTTGATAAAATCAACACCTATTCATGATAAAAATCTCTCGGCATTGGGAATAAAAATGAACTTCTTTAAACAAAAAATGAGTACGTACAATATATGCACAGATTTTAATGATGAAAAACTGCATTCTTTCTCCCTATGGTTGGTAACAAGATAAGAATGTCAATTATCTTGCTCACAACCTTGCTCAATTCAAAAAACTGAAACTAATAAATGAAGTTGTCAAGATACAGGATCAATTAAAAATATCAATAAATTTAAAAGGATTTAAATAACATAAATTATGTTCTTGAACTACAATAGGGTTAAATTAGAAGTCAGTAATAGAAAGATCTGGAAAATCCCCAAATATAGGAAACTAAATAGCATACTATTAATTAACTTGTGGACCAAAGAAGAAATTACCAGGGAATTTAAAAAATCTTCAAACTGAATAAAAATAAAAACACAATATATCACAATTTGTGAGACGCAGCTATAATTGTATTTACATGGAATTTTATAGTAATATATGCTTACATTAGAAAAGAAGAATTTCAAATCAATGACTTAAGTTTCTAACTTTTTACTCAAATTTATTCTAAGAAACTAGAATAAAAACAGCAGTTTAAACCTCAAATAAACAGAAAAAATTAAGAAGAAAAAAATTAAACCAATGAAATAGAAACATAAAATAAAAATCTACTTATTTAATAGAATCATTAAAATGAATACTAGGCAGATTTGTCAGAAAAAAATGAGATGACATAAATTGCCAACTTCAGAAATGAGAGGAGGGACATAAAGATTAATAGGGAATATTATGTATAAATCTATGCCAACAAATTTAAATGAAATGGACAAATTTCCTGAAAGACACAAATTTCCAGAGCTCACTCAAGAATAAGTATATATCCTAAATATATCTACTAAGGAACTTATTTTTGTGCTTCTCACAAAGCAAATTCTAGGCACAGAGCTTCATTGGTAAATTCAATGAAACACTGAAGAAAGAAAAAATCAATTCTATGCAAAGTCTTCTGGAAAAGTGAAGAGGAGAGATCATTTCTCAACAAATTCTACAAGGCCAGCATTAACCTGATAGCAAAACCAGACGACATTAGAAGAAAAAAACAAAAACAAAAACAAAACTACACACCAATCTCTTTCATGAACATAGATACAAAATATAAAACTTTAGTAAATCATAATTATAATATAAAAAGGATCAGGACCATGTAAAGTTCACCCCAAGAACATAAGGTTAATTTTACATTTAATATCAATATAATTCACCATTCTTATGGACCATGGACCAAAAAAGAAGAGAAAAAAAACCCCACATGTGATCTTCTCAATACATGCCAAAAAAGGAGGAGGAGGAGGAGGAGGAGGAGGAGGAGGAGGAGGAGGAGGAGGAGAGAAGGAAGAGAAAGAAGCACATGACGGAATCCAACAACTATTTATGACAGAAACTAGGAATGAAGGGGAATGTCCTCAACCTGGCAAAGGTGATCTATAGAAACCTGTAGCTAACATCATCAAACCTAGTGATGAAAGACTGAATACATTCCCCACAAAGATCAGGAGAGAGGCTGAGATGTTCATTCTTACCATTTCTATGTTATATTCTACTGAAGGTTCCATCCAGGTTTCTTGCACTAGGCAAGAAAAAGAAACAAGAGGCATGCAGTTTGGAAAGAAAAAAAATAAAACTATACTTACAGGTAACATTATAGTCTTTATAGAAAATCCTAAAGAATACTGTAATAAGTAAGCTTGCATATGAAGTTAGCATATAAAAATTACTTGTATTTCTATATACCAGCAAGAAACAATTGAGAATTGATATTTTTAAAAAGACTATTAATAACAGCATCAAAAATATGAAATACAGCTTTGAATAAAGGATACACAAGACTTATATATCAAAAATAATAAACACTGCTAATAGAAATGAAAGAAAGCTTAAATAGATGGAGAAATAAATATACCACATTTGTCAATTAGCAAAATCAGTATTAAGATGCCAATGATCTTTAGATTCAATCAATCTGAATCAAAATCCCAGCAGGTTTTTTTGTTTTGTTTTGTTTTCTTTAGTAGAAATTGAAAAACTGATTTTAAAATTTGTATAGACATGCAAAGGACCTAGAATACCCAAAACGATTTTGAAAAACAAGAATAAATTTAAAGGACTTAAAAAATCTTGGATTCAAGATTTATTATAAAGCAATTTTATAATCAAGGCTGTGTGGTATCAGTACAAAGATACAATGTCAGTGAAAGAGAATGAAAAGTCCACAAATAGACCCACATATACATAGTCAATTGATTTTCAACAAAGGTGCCAAGAGAGTCCAATGGGGAAAGGATAATCTTCTCAACAAATGGTTCTGAAACTGTTGAATATTTGAAAGTAAAAAATGAACTAGATCATTATCAAATCACACCATAACTCAAAATGAATCATGCATCTAAAATTTTTTTAATGTTTATTTATTTCTTAGCCAAAGGGTAGACAGAGCATAAGTGGGGGAGAGGCAGAGAGAGAGAGAGAAACACAGAATCCAAAGCAGGCTCCAGGCTCCGAAATGTCAGCACAGAGCCCAACATGGGGCTTGGGCCCACGAGCTGTGAGATCATGACCTGAGCTGAAGTTAGACACTTAACCCACTGAGCCACCCAGGCACCCCTGAATCATGGATCTAAATGTAAAGCTTAAACTATAAAATTTCCAGTAGAAATAATGAGAGGAAACCTTAGTGATCTTTTCAAAAATTTATTTAAATTCAGGTTAGTTAGCATATAGTGTATTACTGGTTTTAGGAGAATTTTAGGTTTTTAGAATTTAGTGATTCATCACTTAGATATAACACCAAGTGCTCATTCCAACAAGTGACCTCCTTAATGCCCATCACCCATTTAGCCCATCCCCCACCTCCCCTCCCCTCTAGCAAACCTCAGTTCTCTGTATTTAAGAGTCTCCTTGGGTCCCTGGGTGGTTCAGTCGGTTAAGTGTCCAACTTTGGCTCAGGTCATGATCTCACAGTTTGTGAGTTTGAGCCCTGTGTCAGGCTGTGTGCTGACAGCTCAGAGCCTGGAGCCTGCTTCAGATTCTGTGTCTCCCTCTCTCTTTGCCCCTCCTCTGCTCACACTCTGTCTCTCTCAAAAATAAAAAAAAAATTAAAAAATTAAAAAAAATAAGAATTTCTAATGGTTTGCCTCACTCTGTTCTTATCTTACTTTCCCTTCCCTTCCCCTATGTTCATCTATGTTTCTTAATTCCACATAGAGTGAAATCATCTGATACTGGTCTTTCTCTGACTTATTTCGCTTGGCATAATACACACTAATTCCATCCACATTGTTGCAAATGGCAAGATTTCATTCTTTTTGGTTGCCAAGTAGTATTCCATTGTACATATATACCACATCTTCTTTATCCATTCATCCGTTAATGGACATTTGGGCTCATTCCATACTTTGGCTATTGTTGATAGGGTTGCTATGAACATTGAGATGCATATGCCCCTTCGAATCAACACTTTTGTATCCTTTGGATAAATACCAAGAAGTGCAACTGCTGGGTCATAGGGTAGTTCTATTTTTAATTTTTTTGAGGAACCTCCATGCTGTTTTTCAGAGTGGCTGCACCAGTTTGCATTCCCACCAACAGTGCAAAAGGGTTCCCCTTTCCCCACATCGTCACCAATATCTGTTGTTGCCTGAGTTGTTGGTTTTAGCCATTCTGACAGGTGTGAGGTGGTATCTCATTGTGGTTTTAATTTGTATTTCCCTGATGATGAGTGATGTTGAGCATCTTTTCATGTGTCTGTTAGCCATTTGGATATCTTCTTTGGAACAGTGTCTATTCCTGCCTTCTGCCCATTTCTTCACTGGATTATTTGATTTTTGGGTGTTGAATTTGATAAGTTCTTTATAGATTTTGGATACTAACCCTTTATCTGATATGTCATTTGCAAATATCTTTTCCCATTCCATCGGTCGCCTTTGAGTTTTGTTGATTGTTTCCTTTGCTGTGCAGAAGGTTTTTATCTTGATGAGGTCCCAATAGTTCATGTTTGCTTTTGTTTCCCTTGCTGCCAGAGACATGTCTACTAAGAAGTTGCTACGGCCAAGGTCAAAGAGGTTGCTACCTGTGTTCTCCTCTAGGATTTTGATGGTTTCTTGTCTTACATTTAGGTCTTTCATCCATTTTGAATTTATTTTTGAGTATGGTGTAAGAAAGTTGTCCAGGTTCATTCTGCATGTCACTCTTTTCCCAGCACCATTTGGTGAAGAGACTTTTTTTCCAATTAGATATTCTTTCCTTCTTTGTCAAAGATTAGTTGGCCATATATTTGTGGGTCCACTTCCGGGTTTTCTATCCTGTTCTATTGATCTATGTGTCTGTTTTTGTGCCAGTACTATACTGTCTTGATGATTATAGCTTTGTAATATGGGTTGAAGTCCATAATTATGATGTCTCCAGCTTTGGTTTTCTTTTTCAACATTACTTTGGCTATGTGGGGTCTTTTCTGGTTCCATACAAATTTTTGAATAGTTCTAGCTCTGTGAAGAAAGCTAGCATTGTTTTGATAGGTATTGCATTGAATGTGTAAATTGCTTTGGGTAGTATAGACATTTTAACAATAGTTGCTCTTCTAATGCATGAGCATGGAATAGAATGTTTTTCTATTTCTTTGTATCTTCTTCAATGTCTTTCATAAGTGTTCTATAGTTTTCACTATACAGATCGTTTACCTCTTTGGTTAGGTTTATTCCTAGGTATCTTGTGGTTTTTGGTGCAATTGTAAATGGGATTGATTCCTTGATTTCTCTTTCTGCTGCTTCATTATTGGTATATAGAAATGCAACAGATTTCTGTACATTGATTTTACATTCTGCAACTTTGCTGAATTCATGTATCAGTTCTATAAGTTTTGGTGGAGTCTTTCAGGTTTTCCATGTAAAGTATTGGTGGTGAAAGTATTCACCACATTGTTGGTGAAGAGTGGAAGTTTAAGGAAGGAAGTTTCTTCCTCGTCAATCTGTATGCCTTTTATTTCTTTTTGTTGTCTGATTGCTGAGGCTAGGATTTCCAATACCATCCCTATCATGTTCCTGACCTTAGGGGGAAAGCTCTCAGTTTTTCCCCATTGAGGATGATATTAGCAATACATGGTCTTCATGATGTTGAGGTATGTTCTTTCTATCCCTACTTTCTTGAGGGTTTTTTTTTAATCAAGAGAGGATGCTGTATTTTGTCAAATGCTTTTTCTGCATCTACTGAGAGGGTCTTGTGGCTCTCATTCTTTCTTTTATAAATGTGGTATATCACGTTGATTTGTGGATACTGAACCAGCCCTGTAGCCCAGGAATAAATC
This sequence comes from Panthera uncia, assembly GCF_023721935.1. Lineage (NCBI taxonomy): Eukaryota > Metazoa > Chordata > Mammalia > Carnivora > Felidae > Panthera > Panthera uncia. Next base: position 50,222,002 of record NC_064816.1, read on the forward strand.
CCATTTGATTGTGGTGAATAATTCTTTTAATGTATTGTTGGATTCAGTTTGTTAGCATCTCATTGAGAATTTCTGCATCCATTCTCATCAGAGAAATTAGTCTGTAATTCTCCTTTTTAGTACGGTCTTTGGTTTTGGAATCAAGGTAAATCTGGCCTCATAAAATGAGTTTGGAAGTTTTCCTTCCATTTCTATTTTTTGGGACAGTTTCAAAAGAATAGGTATTAACTCTTCTTTAAATGTTTAGTAGAATTCCCCCAGGAAGCCTTCTGGCCCTGGACTTCTGTTTGTTGGTGTGTTTCTGATTACTGATTTAATTTCTTTACTGGTTATGGGTCTGTTCAAATTTTCTATTTCTTCCTATTTCAGTTTTGGTAGTTTATATGTTTCTAGGAATTTGTCCATGTCTTCCACATTGCCCAATTTGTTGGCATATAATTGCTCATAATATTCTCTTATTACTGTTTGCATTTCTGCAGTGTTGGTTGTGATCTCTCCTCTTTCATTCATGATTTTATTTATTTGGGTTCTTTCCATTTTCTTTTTGATAAATCTAAGTAGGTGTTTGTCAATTTTGTGAATTCTTTAAAAAAATCAGCTCCTCGTTTCATTGATCTGTTCTACTGTTGTTGCTTTTTTTTAATTTTGATCACATTGATTTCTGATCTAATCCTTATTATTTCCCCTCTGCTGGTTTCGGGCTTTATTTGTTGTTCTTTTTCCAGCTCCTTAGATGTAAGAAGGAGACATTTCTTCCTTCTTTAGGAAGACCTGAATTGCTATATACTTCCGAGAGGAAACTCTAGTGATCTTAGCTTTGACTAAAAAATTATTAAATAGGACACAAAAAGCATAAGCTATAACAAAAAAAATTAGTTAATTGGTTCCCATGATAATTAAACTTTCATTTTTAACAGATACTGTTAGAAAAATAAAAAGGCATGCCACAAATTGGGAGAAAATAATATCAAAACAAATATTCAACAAAGGATCTGTGTGTGAAATATATTTTAAAAATTTTACAACTCAATAGTAAGACAAAGAGTACAATAAAAAAATGTTAAGAGATTTTAACTGTCATTTCACCAAAGAAGATAGTAAACAAGTGCATGAAAACATGCTCAGCAATATTAGTCATTAGGGAAATGTAAACCAAAACCACAATGATATACCACTTTGCAACCACTCTGAGTGGCTAAAATTGAAAAGACTGATCACTCCAAGTGTTAGTGAAGCATTTGGAATTTTCATTGTCTGCTGTTGCGAACATAAAATGGTATAGTCACTCTGTAAATGAGACTACAGTTGCTTAAAAATTAAATATACCCCTACTATCTGACTCAGCCATTTTGTGCTTGGGTATTTACTCAAGACATGAGAACTGAAAGTAAATGTCCATAGAAAGACTTATACACAAATGTTCACAGCTGCCTTATTTATAATAGCACAAAGCTAGTAATAGCTCAAATATCCATCAACTGGTGAACGGATAAACTGTGTTATATCCATATAATGAATATTCAGCAACAAAAAAGGAACCAACTATTGATACATGTAGCAACTTGACTGAATCTCAAGATAATTATCTTAGTGAAAAGAACTCATACCCTTTCCAAAGTAAATATTGAATGAATTTCCATTTGTATAAAAAATCTAGAATATGAAAACTGATATACACTGACAGAAAGCAGATTGGTTGTATAGTGACAGACGGGGGTAGAAAAAAATGTTGTATAAAGTTGTTATGAGGAAAGTTTGGGGAGTGACGGATGTCTTCATTATCTTGATTGTGGTGATAGTTTCATAGTGTATATGTATGTTAAAACATATTAATTGTACACTTTAAACAGGTACAGCTTACTGTACTTCAATTATACTGCAATAAAACTAGAAAAATCAATTGTACTCTATTGTATTTTCATATAATAGCACAAGAAATGGGAAAATGGAGTTTTAAAAATACCATGTACAAGATCATCAAAAATGTAAAATATCTAAGCATGCATCTAACAAAAGATGTGTAAGACCTCTACGTTGAAAATTACAAAACGTGATTGAAAGTAATGAAAGGAGATCTAAATAAATGGAGAGAGATTCCATGTTCATGATAGGAAGACTCATTACTGTCAAGATGTTAATTCTCCTCCATGTGATCTATAGATTCAATACAATCCCAATCAAAACCCCCAATTGGGTTTTTACTGGAAATTGAGAGCTTATTTTTAAGATGTACAGTATATGGAAATGTAAGGATCTAGGATAGCTAGGGCAATCTTAGATAATCAGACAAAGTTGAAGATTTCAAGCCTTAGGAAAAACTATAATAATTAGGACAGTGCGGTACTGGCACAAGGACAAATAGACCCATAGAACAAAATAGAGGGTCCAGAAAAGATCCACACATATATGTTAAAATAACAGTGTCAACTGAAATTCAGTGGAGAAAAAGATATCTTTTCAATAAATGCTGCCAGAGCAGTTAGATAACCATAAGAGAAAAAATCTTGCCTCCTAGCTCCTGTCATATACAAAAACAAATTCCAGATGGATTACAGATTTCAATGTGAAAAGTAAAGCCATACAACTTTTAGAAGGAAACCTAAGAAAATATCTATATTCCACTAAGCATGCAAAAATTTCTTAATCTGAAAGCAAAAGCATACAACATCAAAGTTATTAAAAACAAAAGCCACAGGTGGGAGAATGCATTTAATATATATATCTGACAATACTTCTATCAGAATTTTTCTAAATGTTTATTTATTTTTGAGAGAGAGAGAGAGACAGAGATAGAGACAGAGTGTGAGCAGGGGAAGGGCAGAGAGAGAGGGAGACACAGAATCCAAAGTAGGCACCAGGCTCCAGGCTGTCAGCACAGGGCCTGATGAGGGGGTCAAACCCACAAATGGTGAGATCATGACCTGAGCCCAAGTTGGATGTTTAAGCAACTGAGCCACCCAGGAGGCCCAGTGTATCATAATTTAATAGGAACTCCTACAAGTAAATAAAATAGGCAGAAAATCCGGGGCACCTCAATGGCTCAATCAGTTAAGCATCTAACTCATGATCTCACAGTTTCGTTGAGTTTGAGCTTGACCTCAGGCTCTGTGCTGACAGTGTGGGGTCTGCTTAGGATTCTCTGTCTCCCTTTCTCTCTGTCTCTCTCCCATGTGTACTGTCTCTGTCTCTGTCTGTGTCTGTCTGTCTGTCTCTCTCTCTCTCTCAAAAAAGGGGGAGCAGAAAATCCAATGGAAAAATGGGCAAACAACCTGAACAGGCATTTCACAAAGGAAGACATCTGAATGGTCAAAAGACATGTGGAAAGTGCTAAATATAATTACTCATCAAAGAAATGAAAAAATGCTAATTAAAAACCCATCATTGCATAGCCATTAGGATGGTTAAAATTATAAAGGTAGAGAATAATAAGTGTTTGCAAGATTGTGGAACAAAAATGACTCTCATACTTTGCTGGTAAAAGGGTTAATTGTGTAACCATTTTGAAAACTCTTTGACAGGATCTACTAAATTGAAGTACACACACCCTAAGATCCAGCATTTCTACTTCTTAGAAATATAACCAACAAGAATGTGTGCATAAGTTCATCAAAAGACATATACAAAAATGTTCACAGCAGCACCATTCCTAATAGCCCAAAGTGGAAACAACTAGAATGTCCATCAAATGTGGAATAAATTGCAGTATATTAACACCACAGGAACAAACAAACTATAACCACATGGATGAAGCTCTTCCCATCCCCTCAGTAATGCTGAGTAGAAGAGGCAGCCAGACCCAAGAGTACCTACAGTAGGATTCCATTTCTATAACGTTCATAAGCAGCAAAGATTAATCTATAGTGTTGAAAGTTAGGGCAGTAGCTCTTCTTAGGAGCAATAGTGATTGCGAGGGAGCATGAGGGACTTCTGGTGCTGGCCTTGTTCCATTACTTGATCTGGGTGTTAGTTATGGTGGCTCACCCTGTGAAAATTCACCCAGCTGTATAATTACGACTTATATGCATTTGTTTTGTACGTCATACTTTAAAAAAAAAAGGTTGATTTACTATGTGGAAAGTGCTGTGATGGAGCCTAACAGGGTGCTGGAAAGAGAATTTGGTTGGAGTCATCAGTCATAGAGGGCTCCTTGGAGGAAGGGGAAAATGACATGGGAAATCAGCAAATGAAATAAATCAGGACTTCCCACCCACTTCCCAGAAAACCACAGGCTGCAGGGTGATGATATTAGCATAACAGACCTGTGTTGGTCATTTAACTGTCTTTAAATTAGCTATCACATCCAGAGGTCCTGACTTTGGTCTTCAGCTTTCTTCTCTCTCTTGCTAGGAAAAAAATAAAAAAAGCTTCTTTGAGGGGCACTTGGGTGGCTCAGTTGGTTGAGTGTCCGACCCTTAATTTCAGCTCAGGTCATGATCTCACAGTTTATGAGTTCGAGCTCCACATCGGGCTCTGTTTGTGCTGATGGCACAGAGCCTGCTTGGGATTCTCTGTCTCCCCTTCTCTGCCTCTACCCTGTGCGCTCGCTCTCTCTCTCTCTTCCAAATAAATAAACTTAAAAAAAAAAAGCGTCTTTGAAAATAGTCAGTCTACCTTCAATAGAAGCAAATGCTGCATCAGTTTTCTTCTATATTCCTAGTATAGGAAACTATAATTTTAAGCTATTTTAACTTTATCATTGAAATGATAAAAATCTGAAGGAATCCCATCATCGTCTTCAAAGATCCCCAGGGCCCCAGGCACACAGAATGGGAAAGGTAACAAAAGGCCTGGGAAAGGTAGGCTGGAGTGTGTCTGAGTGTGAGGAGGGGTGCAAGAAAACACCCCACTGATTTGGGGAACTCTTTTGCTGTCCACTGTTTTTTGTCTGTTGATTTACCCTTGAAGATCCTGCACTAGAAAAGGCAGCATTTACTTCATTTTGTTTGGTTTTGTCAAACAGCATGGGCTTTGGAACTAGGCAGATGGGCATTCAAACACATTCTGCTCCTTACTAGCTGTGTGACCTGTACTAAATACCTTTCCCTCTGAGAGCCTCAGTTTACCCATCTGTAAGGTCTGGCTTTTAACATCCCCATCACCTGGTACTGTTGTGAGGGAATGCTTGTATGGCTAAGCATTGGGCATAGCACACAGTGACATTCAACAAGCAGTACTTGGGTTCTGGTCACTATGGGTCACACAAGTAGATACCTCCTGTTTTTAGCCCAAGATCATCCTCTCTGCACAAAAGCTCTGCCTCAGTTTACATGCAGCATCTCTCTTTTCCTTCTAAATTGCCAGAGAACACCCACCTCCTTTACTCCTAAGTACAGATTCTTCCTATAACCTGTGAAAAATTACATCTTGAAGACATAGGAAGAAGTTGGCCTCTGGACCCAGGCTGGTCTGAATTTCATCTGAGTCACTTGTTAGCTGCGTGACCTTGGATGAGTCTCTTAACCTTTCTGGGCTTCCAATTTCTTATTTTCACCATGGGAATAACAGTCACACCCACTTCATGGGATTATGGTGAGGGGTCAATGGGCACTTGATGTGAAGGCTCCTTGGACACTGATTGGCATACTGGAGGTGCTACGTAGATATCTGACCTCTTTTCTTTTTGCTATTTCCATGTATCCTAAGCTAACACATTCACTGGAGACTAAAAAAGTCCTATCATAGCCCAGGCCTTTTTACAATCTTAGTAAGAGATTGGTGTAGCTATTTAAAAAGACAAAATTCATTAATGACCTTAACAATAATAACAACAGCTAACTTGCATGTAAAAGCAGTTTCAGTTCATGCTCCCATGATGCTTACAGTCCGGGGGGAAGGTGGATATTCATCCACAAACCACAAGCTCTGGGAGTAAGAGGTGCATGTGACAGCTCACTTTCTTCTCAAATGGACCCTATGAGGTAAATACTATTCTTATACTCACTTTTTAGATGAAGAAACTGAGATTCAGAAAGGTTACAATTCTGATTCAGGTTCACCCAACTAGTAAGAGACAGAACTAGGTTTTGAGCCCAGGTCCTTCTTCCCACACTCTAGTTGTGAAACAAATACAAAGGCTGTAGATGGATCTTATCAATCAAACCTCTACAAGATAAAATTCTTGTTAGGCAGACTTTTCAAATAGGAGCCAGCTTCAGTCAGTAAGACTGTTATTCAGGGTGTCTGAGAAGGGGGGAGGGAGGACAGACCCCCCCAAAGAAGCCAGTGCTGTGATGCTTTGTTTTGAAAAGCTGTCAATTAGAGGTGGCTGAGTCTAAGGTGACATGTGTTTTAAGCTCTCTGTTTCACAGATGAGTAAAATGAGGCTCAAAGAAGGGAAGGGACTTGCTCAAGGTCACAAAGAAATCACTATGCAACTAGTTTCTCCACATACTTATACATCAATCCCAGGGAAGACTCTGATTAACTCTTTTGGATCACATGCTCATTCTTGCACCAGCCAATGAGTCCAGAGGCAGACCTAGCAACATGAATGACAGCCCCCACCAAAGCCACCCAAACACTTTTCTTGAGATGCCACAGGACTGGCTCCTTCTCAAGTCTTGGGCTAGAATGCTACCATTTCAGACCAGCTTTCTTCAACCACTCTACCAAAAGGAGACCCCTTCCCTGACCCTGTTACCCTTTTCATTTTTCTCTGTAGAACAAAGAATACAAAAAAGCTCCTTTATGGAGCACGTGGGTGGCTCAGTCAGTTGAGCGTTGGACTTCAGCTCAGGTCATCATCTCACATTCATGATCTCAGATCATGATCATGAGTTTGAGCCCTGCATCAGACTCCTCACTGGCAGAGTCTCTCTCCCTCTAGCTTTCTCTCTCTCTCTCCCTCTCAAAATAAGTTAAAAAAAAAACCTTTGAAACTGAAACAAAAACAAAGTTTTCAAGAAAAAAAAAAGCTCCTTGAAAAGAGGGACTTTGTCTAATTTCTTGGCCGCTGTACCCCTGGTATCTAGAAACAGAACTTGACATATATTGATGCTTGATAAATATTTTTAGATAAAACTAAAAAAGAGTTGGGGAAGGAGTTTTCCGAAGGATCTGGAAGAAGACAAAAGGGAAAGCATAGCATGTGGATCTCAAGTGTTATACTTAACCCTACTTTACAAATTCTTACCATTGAACTACTGGTTGTTTTCAGTTTCTAAGGCTGCTCCCTCCCACTAGCTAGATTCTTTAATAAGGACCTTTTTTTTTGTGCTCTCTGAATCCTGCTCTACCCTCTTTCTGAAAAGCAAACAAATAAACACAGCAAACTCCTTCTAATCCCTTGGTTATGCCTCACAAACAACAGTAATAATGAGAAATGACAAAAATGACAGCTTATCATTTATAAAGCATGAATAAGACCCTTATCTAGATACTCTCGGTGTTTCCCCAAATGTGGCAAACATCAATTACAGCATGTGACACGCAGACAAGTGTCACTTTAACAGTTATATCATTAATGGGTTACCTTCTACTGGTGGTAAACAATACTGTCTTTCCACTTAGGATAGCAATACAAAGTCTCCTTTAAATACAAACAAAATGAATCAATAGAAAGGAAAAGCAAATAAAAACCACAATGAGAAAAAAAAAAACCACACTGAGATACCACTTCACGCCAATTAGAATGGCTATAATAATAATAACAACAGCAAGTGCTGGTGAGAATGTGGAGAAACTGGGACCCTGATACAGTGTTGGTGGGAATGACAAATGGTGCTATCTCTTGATAGAATATGCAAGCAGTTCCTCAAAAGGCTAACCATAGACTTGCCGTATGATGCAGGAATTCTACTCTTAAATATAGACCCAAGAGAATTGAAAACATATGTCCATGTAAATCTTGTACATGAATGTTCATGGCATTAGTCATAACAACCAAAAGTTCAAAACAACCCAAATGCCTATCAAACTGATGAATGGACAAATATGGTGTAGTATATCCATGCAGTGGAACATTATTCAGCCAGAAAAATAAAGTACTGATGCATGCTATAGTGTGGATGAATTTTGAAAACATTACTCTAAGTGAAAGTGAAAGAAGCTAACACAAAAGGCCACATATTTTATAATTCCATTTACACAAAATGTCCTTAGTGGGTAAAATCCATAGAGACAGCAGGTAGATTGGAGGCTTCTTAGGCTGGGGAAGGGGTGGGTTATGGAAAAAATGGGTAGTGACTGTTAAAAGGTACAGCATTTCTTTTTGGGTTGGTGAAAATTGGGGTGTTCAAAAACTATGGTGATGTTTACACAACTATGTGAATATGACAAAATCATCGAGCTGTATGCCTTAAATGGGAAAATTATATTATGTGAATTATAGATCAATAAAGTTGTAAGTATATATAAAGAAAATTTTACATACTACAGACAGCATACAAATATGAAAAAAAGCATCAAGAAAACAGATGTAGTGAATACAAGTTTGGGAAACACTGGATTAGATCAGTAATCCTAATAGCCCTATAAAGTCAATGTTGATTTTTTTCCTGTTGTACAGAAAACTGGACTTCAAGAGGTGAAACTGCTCAACCAAGGACAAAAAGTTTTTGGAAGATTTTGAACACAGACTGCTGACTTTAAAACTAGTACTCTTATCTGTCATGTTCCTGGGCTCCCAGGCTTTGAATTCAGCCCCCACCCCCACTTTTCTGATGATGCCTCTCCCCTCATGTGTCTCTCTGAGACTTGGGTCTGTCCTGCACTAATGAGCATCCATAGACTTTACTTGGGCTGGAAGCCAAGACAGGGATATCAGAGCTAGTTTCTAGCTAACAGGAAAGAACAAGCTCATTGTACAGAAGGGGAGACTGTGCACCAGGTCACAGAGGTAGTCAGAGGCACCTCTGAAACTCCTGGAGAGAGGTCTATGGCCAAGATGACCAGCTGTCCACCAAATATTACCCCTTCTGCATACAAAGTTATTGCTAGAAAATGGCTGCCTGGACAGGAACCACATTTCCCAGATGCAAGAGTATCAGTGGTGGCCTGACTTTAAGACAGTCTCCAATGACCTCTCCTCCTGCTGTTCACATCCCTGGGTAGTCTCCTCTCGCACTGAATAGGATTGACCTGTATAACCAATAGGATATCAAAGAAATGATGGTGTATAGTTTCTGAGCCTCGGTCATAAAAGATACTACAGCTTCTACCTTGGCTTTCTTGGATCACTTACTCCGGGGAAAGTGATCTGTCATGTTCTGAGGTCATTCAAGCAGCTCTATGAAGAGATCTACTTGGCAAAGAACTGAGGCCTCTTGCCAATAGCCATGTGGGTGCACCATCTTGGAAGCAGGTCCTTCCATGCCACTCAAGCCTTCTGATGACTGCAGCCACAGCCCATTTCTTGACTGCTGTCTCCTGAGAAGCCCTGACACAACTACTCAGTGGTGTCTCTCCTTATTTTCTGAACCACAGAAACCATAGATAGTAAATGCTCATCATTGTAAGGCACTAAGTTTTAGGGTAATTTCTTATTCAGTAATAGATAACTATTACACCCTGTGACCAGTTCTTGCCAATGAAGTGTGAGCTGAAAAATTACATGCCACTCCAGGCTCATGAGGTTAAGATATGAGCATACCCTCTCTACTTTCTCTTCCTCTTTCCACAGAGATATTTTTATTTTTTTCCCAAACAGATATTTGCACACCATCTGTTCATAGCAGTACTATTCATGGTAGCTAAGAGGTAGAAGCAACCCAAGTGTCCACTGAAGGATGAATGGATCAACAAAATGTGGTCTATACATACAGTGGAATCTTATTCAGCCTCAAAAAGGAAAAAACTTCTGACACACTACAACAGATGAACCTTACAAATATCATGCTACCTGAAATAAGCCAGTCACAAACAGACAAATATCATACAATTCCACTTATATGAGGTACCCAGAGTAGTAAAGTTAGAGAGACAGAAAATAGATTGGTGGTTGCCAGGGTCTGGGGCAGGGGAAAAGGGGAATTAGTGTTGAATGGATACATAATTTCAGTTTTGGAAGATGGAAAACTTCTGGATGGCGGTGAAGATTGTACAATGATGTGAATGTACATAATGCCAATGAACTGTATAGTTAATTACATCTGAAATAGTAAATTTTATATTATGCATATTTCACAATTTTAAGCTGTTGTCATGTGCTCAAAGGTAGTTACTCCCTCTGCTGCCCACCCAACTAAGCTTCTGTGCTGAGGGTTGGAGCTTTGGGCTGACTCATTCTTCTTCCGGCCGCCATTTGCCAGAGTACTGTTGTGGACAAAAAGAGTAGGATCCTGTATTTGGGACACAGGTTCAGTTGCATAAAACAGGTGCGCAAACAACAGTGGCTTAAACAAGATGGAAATTCAATTCTCCCACATACAGTCTGGACGTGGACAGTGCAGGACTGGCAATGTGACTCTGCTCCATTCAGTCCCTCAGAGATCCAGTCTCCTTTCTTGCACTCTGCCATCCCTAGGGTGTTTCTCCCCATGATTCAAGAGGGTTTGCCACCACATCTATGTCCTAAGACGCAAGGTGAAAAAGGGAGGGAAGAAGGGGCATGCCTCCTCTCTTTAAGACACTGCCATCTGGGGTGTCTGTATGAGGAGAATGTAATTGCTGCCTGATGTAGTGTCTGCCCCTTGCATCCTCCAATATGACATCAACTGCATTCCATCTTTCCATGGCAGCCATGAAGGTGCCTAGCAAAGACCTTGGGAACCCCATGTTGACCATAAAACAGCTACAATGTGTGTAGAACCTACATCCCTACATCCCTGCATGGAAGGCTGCCTGCCAAACACTTGTGTAGGGCTTTGCATTACTGAGAATAAACTTCAAACGTGGGCAAGCACTGAGCTTTGAGAGTTTATCTGTTACAGCATCCAACACTCTCTTAAGTAACACAGAGCTTTATGACTAGAACATGGGAGGTTGAATAACACATTAAGGCTGAGGCTAGGCTGGACAATGAAAGATGACTTTGGAGGCAGGAGACCCAAATCCAAGCCCTGGCAACTCCACTTACAAGCTGTGTGGGCCATTCAATCTCTTCCAACCTGGTTTGCTCAAATGTAATTTGGAGATGATGCTAATATAAGCTACAAACTATTAGTGGTGTGGGCTGAGTAAGGAAATCTGCAAGAACACAGTTGAGAAAGATCTGCTTGGGGCAGTGACAGACACCTGTCCCCTCGCCATCCTCCAAAGAGGAAAACAGATGGGCAGTTAGAAATGGGCAGAGCATATTGTAACTCATGGCTTGATGAGAAGCAAATGGCCCACTGGGGGGTGCCTGATCGCTAAGTCATGGCTGAATACCCAGCCTCGGGCAGGAAACTGTCTGGTTTGGATTTGGCAATAGCTTTGATTGGAGACCTCAAATAGCCCCCTGAGAACTTACTTGGTTGGGACTTGGATTGGGTTTGCAGCATGGATCAACTTTTTCTAACATTATATCTCAACTGGACAGCCATGGCCTTGAAAAGCTGAGACACTAAATGCTTTGGCTGCCACTCTAAAAAGTGTGGCCATCACATTGGTCCACACAGCAGAATCAGAAGCACAGATGCTTCAGAGGCTGGGCAGAGAACATAAGAGTGTGAAGAGGCTGGGTGCCACCTAGTAGTGAGTGGCTGGTACTATGATGTGTGTGGCAAGTTGAGTGTGTCTAGAGGTTCATTTTAAGCCCACAGATGAATTAAAGGCTCAGTTCTTAATTTATTGTCTTCTACTGCCCTAGCTTTTCTAGACTAATGCTGTCTGATAGAAATATAAGTCACATAAGCAATTTAATTTTTTTAGTAGCCATGTTTAAAAAGTATAAGAAAAAAGGATGAAATTAATTTTGAGTATATTTTATTTAACCCAATAAATGATTCTGATCACTATCCAATGTTTGTGGGATTCCCCCACCCCCACCCCACTGCCAGCAAGCAATTCTCAGTTGGGTTCTCATTTCTCAGTTCTGACACTATCTACCAGAGATTGCGTCAGAAATCAGATTCCCCGGGTTAAGGGCTCAGTCCCACAAGACTGCGCACCCCTCGACTTCTGGCATAATCACAAGTCCAGGCTGTCACCTGTGCTTTTGGCTGACAAGCTATAAATCAAAGTTTCCCATGATGCCCTCCTTGGGTTGAATCGCTTCGCAATACTGGCTCACAGATCTCAGAAAAACAGCTTACTTACTATACTACCAATTTATTATAAAAGGATATAACTCAGGAACAGCCAGATGGAATGGATGCCTGGGGTAAGGCATGAGGAAGGGGTGTGGAATTTCCATGCTCTGTCCTAGTGCACCAATCTCCCCAGATTTCCATGTGTTCACTACTCCAGAAGTGATATGAACCCTGTCCTTCTGGGTTTTTACTGAGGTTTCATTACATAGAAACAACTGATTAAATCATTGGCCACTGGTGACTGACTCAACCTCCATCTCTCCTTCCCTTCCTGGAGGCCAGGGGACAGGACTGAAAGTTGCAATCCTCTATTCATGGTTGGTTCCACTAGTAACCAGCCTCTATAAATCACCTCATTACCATAAACCCAGCCGTGGTGGAAAGGAAATTATTATAAATAACAACATACTCATTTCAACTTAATGGCCCTCAAGTGATTTCAGGAACTGAGAATGAGAGATCAAATATTGGGACAAAAGATGGTTCCGTTGATCTTTTCCACTTAGGAAATTCTAAGCATTTGGGGATCTGTGAACTAGGAATCATGGAAGACCAAATATGTATAAAAATGTATTTTGGTTATCTTAATGACTAAATATATATTTCTTATAAATCACAACATTGTACCCAGTATAAACCAAGACATTATAATTTCAACATGTAGTCAATATTGAAAATATTAACTATTTTACATTCTTCTTTTTTTATACTAAGTCTTTGAAATACAGAATGTGTTTTAACACATTGCAGTTAAGACCAGCCATATTTAATCATTTGGTAACTACATGCGGCTGGTGGCTGCTCTGTTAGGCAAGGCAGTTCTAGGTAGGTGGCATCCCCCAAGCCCACCAGGCATCTCCATAATTCCATGCCTTTGTTTCCACGGTGCCTCTGCCTGACATAGCTTCCTCTCCTTTCCCCACCTGCACTCCCAGTCATATCTTAAGGGATTAATGCAAATTTTACCTCCTCCCTGAAGTTTATGCAACCCTGAAGGAGGAGAGGTGTCCTTTCCTCTGTGATTCCTTAAGATCTTGCATGGATCTCTATACTAGTGCCTGCCATACTGGATTATTGTTTGTTATCTCACTGAAAGGCCAAGACCATTTCTGAGTCATTAGATTGTCATCCAATCACAGCTGTTGGTTTTAAGAATAATTGTGGGGCTCTATCTGCGATGAGGATGTTAGGGCACCAGGAAAATTTCTTTAAAAGCTGCCCATGTTAAATTTTTTTATAGTGAGTTGCAATAAAGCAAGCGGCAGAAACAATGCTTGGGGTGTCATTGTTACCAGAGAAACTCTGAACCAGAGAGCTATGACTTGGGGTTGCATGTATCTTTAATAGTCATTCACTTCTTAGTCTATGATTCTCTCTAGGAGATAGTTGAACCACTTTGCTGTATAGTTACAAGGCACGGTATAGCTGAGGCCAGTGGAGAGCACAGCATTTTACCAGTTGGGTAACTTGAGGTCAGTGTTGACATCTGTCATAAGAGGACCAGGGCCACCATATCGCACAATTCCAAAGTAACGATGTAAATGGGGTCCCCAGAGTTGAGCACTCAGAGTCTGTGTGGCCAGATGCAGTGGTCCTAGGAGCTGTAGCTGTAGGCAAATGTAAATATCTGTGACATGCTACTGGCTTTAGACATCTGAGCCAGGATTTCCAGGAGATCATTAGATATAAACACAAGGAAAATCAGAACACAAGGAACGATGTGTGTTCACACACACAGATGCTGCCCAATCCCAGAAGGACAACAGCTAAGAGTCCAAGTGTAAAATCAGTGTGTGGAACTTGGAAAGCATTCTCTTATAGCAACAGGGCCCAGATGGGGGATTTGTTTCCCAGGTTGGCATCCAGGATAGAATAATTAAGTTTTAAACAAATGTCCTTGGGCTTAGATGAGGAAAAGATATACACTTCCTCCTTTGTTCTCTCATTTTTCCACTGAGATCAAACAGGGAAAGATAGTTCACGTGGGTAAAACCAGCGGCCAGGAGAGTACTACAGTCGGGCCTGGTAGGTCACAGAGGATACGTCCAAGAACTGAATTCTGACTTGACCATGTGATTCTGGACAAGTTGCTCAACATCTCTAAGCTTCAGCTTCATGCTGTGCAGAATGAAGCACTTACCATCCCTACCCCACACTAGTTTTGTGCAGTGTAACAGACGGGGTGCATGAGGGCCCTCGCATAGCCTGTGAAAGTGTTATCAGTCAGCTTTTCCTGTGTAACAACCTCAGAATCTCAGTGCATTTATTCTGCACTCCTCTTGACTGTGGATGGGCTGGGGCAGCTCTGCTTTAGGCTGTGGATCTGAGGTCTGGCTGGAGTTTCTCTGCTCTACTGTCCCCTTTTGGGGATCAGGCTAAAAGGGCAGCAGCTACAAGAGATACATTTTTTTTTTTTCATGGTAATGTCAGCAGGTAAGAGGGAAAGTGCAATTACACAAGTACATTTCAAACCTCTGCTTGGCCAACATGAACCACATAGTCAAGAGATGGGGAAGCACGCTCTGCCCACCATGGGGCCACAGCAAGAGTGAGGACATAGAACACAATTACAGGCAAGTGAACACTTAGGACCAGTCGTCAATTTACTGTAGTGTACAGATACAATTATTGTCTCCTTGAGTTTGGTCATCCAAACATTTCAGTGGAAAGTCAGGTAGGTCTTAACAGTATTTCCTTCTTTCAAAAGAAGGCTGTCCTAGGGGCACCCAGGTGGCTCAGTCGGTTAAGCTTCCAACTTCGACTCAGGCTATGATCTCACAGTTCGTGGGTGTGAGCTCCATGTCGGGCTCTGTGCTGGCAGCTCAAAGCCTGGAGTCTCCTTCGGATTCTGTGCCTCTCTGTCTGCTCCCCCCCACCCTGCCCCGCTTGTGCTCTGTCTCTCAAAAAAATAAAATAAAATAAAACATGTAAAAACATTAAAAAAAAAGAAGTCCATTTTAGGGATTGTGGCAGAAGATAAGCAGATGAGTGAAGGCTCAGGCAGGGAGGTGGCTAAGAGGCAAGGGGAGGGAGGTGTTCCCAGGCAGGGTCACCCGTCCATCTTAATTCTGGCCCTAAGAGTAAAGGTCTTGCCCTGAACCAGCAGTGAAAGCATTAAAATAAGAATGTTACCACAGCAACCTGGTGAGGGCAGTTCCTCAGTCTGGTGGTATAAAGGCTGCAAAATGATGCTTCACCCTGGAAGGTACGGTGATCAAGCAGTCCTAAGAATTTAGAGGGTGAAGAAATAATTTTAGAATTCATGAAGAAGATGAGCATTACAATGGGCTTAAGAGAATGAGTTGTGCCTGATAAGCAAAGGGGAGAAGGGGAAGGACACGAACAAAAGTGTATAAAGCCCACTGACACTCCATGGCTAAATGTAACAGACATTGATTATTACAGTTCCTAAGTCAGGAGGTGGGAGGTGGGCTGGGCTGGGTTTGCTCATACCTCTGTAGTCCCTGAGGTCTCTACTTTAGTCTGGGCTTGCCTTGAGGCACTTAGGCCAGGGCAATTCTGCTCCATATCCTGTTTTCCTCCTCACCTGTGGACTGACCCAGAACATCCTTCACAGGGTAATGGCAGAAGCCAAACAGAAACATTTACGGTCACTCAAGGCTTAGAACTGGCACCTCATCACTTCTTCCTCATTCTAGTGATCAGAGCAAGTCAGATGACTGAACTCCAGTGCTGGGAGGGTCCTGCAGAGTTACATGGCAAATGGCATGGATACAGGGAAGGGTGAGAAATTGGTATTGTTAATGCAATCCTGTTATAGTGGTGGTAGTGAGGCAACGTTTTTGCAGAAAACTGTGTTCTCAGAGACTCTTGTGATTGGGACAGCCTGTCCATAAGTTCTGTGTGCCAATCTAGCTTTCATGGCAGCGTCTCTAATGCGAGGAGTTTACTACCTTCTAGGACAGATTCTTTAGACTGGATGATTTGTAGGAAGTTCTTTCTGGTGCCTAATGCCTTTTTAGCTTCCTTCCTTTGAGAGGAACCATGTGGTGTTTAGGTCCTGCAGCTGTTCACACAATTGAGGACAGTGCACTGGTTCAGTGGTTGTGGCTTATCACTCCCTGAGCAAGACAGAGTGGGTGTATCTACACAAACTGGAGCAGGGCCATCCCCTCCAAGGTGGAGTGCCAGAGTTCTACTAACCAGGCAGACCTATCTTCCTTTTCTTCATCCTCCATATGCAGCCCCAGGTCAAGTTCTGTGGGTTTTACCACCCAACCCCCCCACCAATATCGCTCAACTCTATCTTCCTCTCTTCCTCTCCACTGCCACCTCCCTCGTGTAAGCTGCTGCATCATCTCTTGCCTGGACTATTACAGTAGTCTCTTCATAGCACTCACCCTACTCCATAAACCACTTTTCACAGTAATCTCTTTACAATGCAAATATGCTAATGTCACTCACTGCTCAAAAAAGTTTCCCCTTCAGGCACATCTTGATCCACACTCTCTGCTACAGCCTCAGCCTCAGTGATCGTCTTTCAGGACCCCCAACCCCTCCTCATTCACTTCATTGCTTCTGTCCCTTCAGGCTTCAGCTCATCTGTCATTTGCTCAGGGAGTCCTCCCTGATCTCCTTGACAAGGTCAGTCTCTCAGTGACAAGCTCTTCGAGACCCGCAAGGCTCCCTTTTATGGTGTAAACCAGAATTTCCAACTTCTATTAATTTCTGCGATTCCTGAACTAGGATCTGCCTCCTCCACTATTCCACAATGGTGGGCTGGTGCACTTGCTAAGTGGGTGCGGGGCTGATTTATAGCCTTTGTAGTTTCCTGTGGTGTAAGTACAACCACTATAGCAGACTTCCAGCTCCCAATTACAGCTCCCAAAATCCCTGAAAACTTAATAATTGGCTTTCATGAGCTAGTATGAGCTGGCTTCAGCATACTGCCAGGGCAGGCTTTCTATCTAGTTTTGCACCCTCACGACCTCAAGTATCTGAAGTATCTGAAGATAATTGAAGAACATAAGTATTTGGAGAATGAATGAATGAGCCATGCTGAAGTTTAAATAAGCCTTCAGGACGGCAATTTCTGGAAGATGAAAACTTTGAATTCTTGCCCCCAAAAAGGAATAAGGAAGTCATGGCAATTCTATTCTTTGAAGACCATATATTTATTGAAGACCATATATTTATTGAAGACCATATATTTATTGAACAGGAATGTCTAATTCAGGCACAATCTAAGTGCTTTACAAATACCAACCCATTTAATCTTCATATCAACTAAAGGCAAATACTACTAGTACTCTCATTTTGCAGATAAGGAAACTGAAGCTGAGAATAATGTGCTGAGTAGGGAGACCTGGGCTTTGAACCCAGGAAGTGTGACTGTAGAGCCCCTGTTCCTAACCACTATGCTGTGCTGCATCAGGACCAGCTCTGGGGATGATCCATGGCCCATATTCCCATCTTGCTCCAATCTAAGTACATCCATCCCAGAGGCCTGGGTGTATGCCCTTCAGGTCACTGCCACTCAAGAAATAACAAAATGGAAAAGGCCTAGAGATGAGGCTCCAAAATGATAGGGAAGATGTGGGTTCTTCCGTATAAGGAAAGAGGAAAAAGAATAAGTCTTTTCCAGAGCTCTGATGTAAGCATGGGGATAGACTTTAAACATTTATTTACTAAATTCTAGGAGGAAAATACTGATTTGGTCAACTTTCATATGGAAACATTAAAACCTGAGAGGTGAGGGGTGCCTGGATGGCTTAGCTAAGTGTCTGACTTTGGTTCAGGTCATGATCTCACTGTTCGTGGGTTCAAGCCCCGCGTCGGGCTCTGGGCTGACAGCTCAGAGTGTGGGGCCTGCTTCTGATTCTGTGTCTCCCTCTCTCTGTCCCTCCCCCACTCACACTGTCTCTTAAAAAAAACGTATAAATGTTAAAAAAATTTTTTACAAAAACCCTGAGAGGTAAGTTTGGGACATTAGTGTAATGTAAAATATTCTTCTCTCCATGTAGTCTCAATTTACCTCTAAGACCACCCTGGGAGATGAGGATAATCAAGATCATTTTGATAAACCAAGGACACCAAAGCTCAGAGGTAAGAGGTCTTACCCAAGGCCACATGAGCATCCATCAGCAAAACTGAGCCCAGGTCTGTGCCAGAGGCTGGCCACCCCCCACCCTCTCATGCTGTTCAGTGGTTGCTCCCCAGGCAGGTCTCAGAAAATCATAGCTTCTCAGAGGAAGTCAATTCCTGGAGCTAATTATGCTAAGGAACATTATAAAGTGAAATGCAATTAGATTCAAAGGAGGTTTATAGAGATTTTGGGGTGACAGCCTAATGTTGCAATAAGGGTTGGACTGTGTCTCAAAATTTTGCTATAGTTGTTCATTTAACAGGGGGACTCTGAGGCACTCTGTGCTTACTGTGTACAAGGACTGTCAAGGTCAAACATGAATTCCTTCCTTTATTGCCCATTCTATGTGCAGTACTGTGCATCATGCCCTCGCCCTCCTATCCTCCCCCCAAATGCAATTACAGTAAAACCTTGGCTTGTGAGCATAATTTGTTCCAGAAACACACTTGTAATCAAAGTGAATTTCCTCCTAAGAAATAATGGAAACTCAGATGATTCGTTCCACAACCCAAAAATATTCATACAAAAATGATTACAATACTGTAATATAATACAAAATAATAACGAAAATACAAAATATAAAGAAAAATAAGCGAATTAACCTGTACTTACCTTTGAAAACCTTTGTGGCTGGTGTGAGGGAGACAAGAGAGAGGAGGGTTATTGTGCAGGACAACTTTCAGTATCACTAACTGAATCATTGCTATCTATTGGCTCAATGGAATCTTTTCCTTTTCATGCAACTTTAACAGGGAACCAATCCAATGACACTTGCTTTTGTCTCCTTTTGAGGATTTTGTGAAAATGCAACATTGCATTGTTTCTAAACAGATTCATTGCTCTCACTGCTACAGCCTTATTTGGGTGGTGCTTTTCTACAAAATTTTTCACTGTTTCCCACATTTTACACTTCTCCCTAATCTCATTTGAAGTGAGGGATTCCTCCCCCTTTTTCCCCTCCTCCTCTGTGGGTAAGATGCATATATAGACTTCTTACAAAATCTTGTAGTTTTGGCCACTCCCATACCTTGTTTGTACTTCTCGATGATTTCTTTCTTAACTTCCACTGTAATCATCTCCTTATTCTTACTGCCTTTCTTTTCAACCTTTTTCTGCATGGGGGCCATTGTATGCACTTACACAGATGTTGACTACCATGCAGTATTAATAATCTCTTGTTATTTACTGTATTTAATGTAACTGTCAATAAAGCAGCAGAGGAAAGGGTCTATATCTGCAGGTAGTCTGGGAGAATGAAGCAAAGCATTCCTAAGCTTACTCTTGTATGGAAAAGTAAGGACTGTCCATAAGTGCTTGGAAGTGACAAAAAATACACGAGTGCCAGTTGTGGGCACCTTCCAACATTCTGAAAAATCATTGATTTCTGCCAAAGGCTGTGGCCTGAGACTGAGCATCTGAGCATGGGAGACGACCACCCACAATCCCGCAGGGAGAGAGGGAGAGAGAGAGAGAGGGAGAGAGAGAGAGAGAGAGGGAGAGAGAGAGGGAGAGAGAGAGAGAGGGAGAGAGAGAGAGAGAGAGAGGGAGAGGGAGAGAGAGAGAGAGAGAGGGAGAGGGAGAGAGGGAGAGAGAGAGAGAAGAATCATTGTTCAGTTGTGATCATGTGATGTTTGGCAAGCTAACGCTCATTTATTAGGATGTTAGAAACATTTGCTCACCTTGTGGAATACTCGCAAAACAGGTTACTCACAAGCCAAGGTTTTACTGTACTCATATAGTCTTAGTGTGGGATAGAAAAGGCATCAATTTAGAAGGAAAGGCTGGGACAGACTGTGGGGTAATTTTGAATGCCAAGATAAGCAATTTGATTTCATCCTGTAGGAAAAGGAAAGCCAATGCGGATTTTTCAGCAAGGGAATGACATCACCATCATCGTCACAATAAAAATAACAGCTACTGTTCACAGAGACCTATTGCTTTCAATGCTTTTACCCTGCAAACCCTCACACCCATCCCATGAGGTCAGAACTAGTATCAACCCCACTTAGCAGAGGAGACAGCCTGAGGACAGCGATAACACAGTTCATAAGGGGTACAGCCTGGATGTGACCCCACATCTACCTGAATTCAGTTTACTCTCACCCCAAACACTGCAAGATCTTTGCTTTAGAACATACCCTGCACAGTGCATGGGGACAGAGGTGTGGGAACCATCAGTATTTCACTGGGCGGCTAAAGCCATGAGAGAGATGAGATTTAAGAGGACAGAAGCAGGGAGAGAAACAGCAGCTGAGGCAGGCAGTGTTAAGAAAAGCATGCAAGTGTGAATTTTACGACAGCAAGAGGGGGAAATGGTGCAGAAAGTTACCTGGAGATCAGGCAGGATGGGGACGGACTAAGGACTGTAAGATCTGCCAAAAGAAGAGGGACTTCACAGACAGCACTTTCAGAGGAATGGTGGGAGTGGGCGCCAGATTGCTATGGGCTGAGCAATGAGTGGGAGGTGAAGACAGGGCCAGCAGCATGTAAACTTACTCTTTCAAGAAACATGGTAGTGAGGGGGAGGGGAGGAAGGAGGCCTGAAATGGGAAGATGGAGGCAGGAAGGGTTTTCTAGGGGGTTGGAGGTGGGGAGAGACTGGAGCTGTTGTAAGCCAGAATGAAAGGAGAAGCTGAGGGCTACCAGATGGGGAGGTTCTTCCTGAGAGAGCCCCAGAAGGAGCTCCAAGGGATGGATGGAGAGCACAGTGGGTGGCATTAGTAACAGCTCATGTGGTTGGGCTTCTCCAGGGCTGTGAAATGACAGAGGTGGATCTATCTCTGTGGCTCCTTGCCCACTAATTTTCTTTCCCCCTTCTTCTTCCTCCCTTTCTCCCTCTTTTGCCCTAAGTATTTACTGAACACCTACTATGTGCTAGGTCTTGTGCTAAGCTCTGTGGCTATTATAATGAATGATACAGTGTATATCATTCTTAAACTTGAGTGGTGAGATGGATAGTAAACAAGAAGATGCACACATATGTACATTGTGTAACTACACATTGTATGATAATGCTAAAAAATGCTAATGTTCATTGAGCACTTCCAACGTACTAAGTACTTTATAAGCATTTTCTCATTAAGTACACACACACATACACAAACACACACACACCCTAAGAAAGGCATTGTTGGTATTAACTTTTGCAGATCAGGAAATTCAGGCACAGAGGTCAGATGACTTCACACAGCTCAGACAGGTGGAGTGTGAGATTCAACTTGTGTTTGCCTGCCATCAGACAGATGCCCTTAACTGCCACACTGTCCTGCCTCCTTGTGTTTAGAACAGTGAGCACGAGGATGAACAAGACATGAAGGTGTACCCATCCTATGGGAGCTCACAAACCTTGAGAAGTGGGAAGAAATTGAGTTCATTTACTCCCTGTTACCTTCAGGTGTGGTCTCCGGACCAGCAGCATCCACAGCACTTGGGTGCTTGTTAGAAACGCAGAAGCTCCAGCCCAGCTCGACCCCCTGGATCAGGATCTGCAGGGACCCGCAGGTGCTTGGTGTGCACCTTAAAGTTGGAGATGCCTGGTCTAGAGCCCACTTCCCTTATTAGAGATGGGCAACCGAGGCCCAAACTGTTGGAGATTACAGTGAGTGGTGGAATTTGGGGGTTTGGCGTCAGCAGCCCAACCTAGGCCTGAATGGGCGCTTCCACTCTTGTGCTGAGGCCAGTAGGAAGGAGAACAGGAAGGGCGCGCAAGGTGCTCGGCGCGCGCAAGGTGCTCGGCGCGCGCAAGGTGCTCGGCGCGCGCAAGGTGCTCGGCGCGCGCAAGGTGCTCGGCGCGCGCAAGGTGCTCGGCGCGCGCAAGGTGCTCGGCGCGCGCAAGGTGCTCGCGGGCTCCCGGGCCCTGCCGGGCTGAGGCGGCGTGGGCACCCTGAGGGCCGGGCCGCCGCGCCGCGTCCCGGTCCCCGCGCTGGCCCGGCCCGGCCCCTCAGCTCCACCCCCTGCCTCCCCCCTCCCGCCCGCTCGCGCCTCCTGAAAAGCCAGCCCGCCCGGGGCGGCGGCGCAGAGCCGGGCCCGGCGCACGAGGCAGCCAGCGCGGCCATGACGGCGGAGAAGGCGCTGCCTCTGGGCAATGGGAAGGCTGCCGAGGAGGCGCGGGAGTCTGAGGCGCTGGGAGGCGGCGGCGGCTGCAGCGGGGGCGCGGCGCCCGCGCGCGACCCGCGCGACAAGCGCGACAAGGCGGTCCACGAGCGCGGCCACTGGAACAACAAGGTGGAGTTCGTGCTGAGCGTGGCTGGGGAGATCATCGGGCTGGGGAACGTGTGGCGCTTCCCTTACCTGTGCTACAAGAACGGAGGAGGTGAGGCGGCGTGCGTGGCGTGAGCGGGAATGAGGAGGGGAAAGCGGCCCGGTGGGGGCGGGGAGCAAGGGGGTGAGCGAGTGACCCCTCCCGCGCCTGCGTGTAGCGGGACCCTCGTGGGGAGTGCCTGCCTTGGGCCACCTGGCGCGTGAGCTCTCCCGGGGCTAGGCTCGCCTGTCCCAGGGCGCATGTGCACGTTTCTTCGCACCTGAATGTGCCGCCTGCCAGCACGCGAGGACGTGGTCGCCAGGTGTGTTCTGAGCCAGCGTCGGGTGGAGGCCCATGCTGGGAGCCCTTCCTTGCTTTTGAGACGTGCCTTAGCGTCTGGGGCAGGAGACAGCCCCTTGGAGCCTCAGCTTCCCCAACTGGAAACCAGTGTGAAGGAAAAGGACTCTGATCAGGATCCGTGTAGGCTGGGGTTCTGAGCACTTAGTGAAATGCCAGACTCAGCTTTCCCCCCATCATCTCATTTCATCCTTAAAGTCATCTCTGCAGGCAGTGGCAAACCCATTTTGCAGATGAGGATGCAAAGGGTTAGAGAAGTAACCCCATAAAGAGATAAAGATGGGATTCTGACACCAAGGCCTTGTTTTAAACTGGGATTGGACTGACAACAGGGAGGACTTTTGGGCGAGGTGTTGATGTTTGATTGCCCGCCCCGTCTTTCATTTGCCCTTAAGGCCTTTACTAGGTCCTCTTTTCGGGCCTATCTGGCGGAAGCACTGGCACCAAGCGGTTTCTTTCACTGGTGTCAGAGACACGGACAAAGAGCAACGACACTGATTTAATGTTTAGGAGATGCTTCGAGACTGTGGAGTGGGGGACAGGGAGAGGAAGGTGATGAGAGAGTTGTTCCTAGTGACTTGTCCGAGTCAGTTTGGTGGAGATTCTGCAGTGAATCCTCAAATCTTTCAGCTGAAGGACTTTAGGAGCCTCCACCTGTCCTATCAGCAGGACAGATGGTAGGTGTGTGGCAAGGGACCTTGTGAAATCTTCGTGGGTGGCACAGTTTCTCCCAGGAAAAGCTTGTGTCCATGTATTCCTCTCTCTTTGCTGTGCCCCTGCCCCTCTAGCAGATTCCCAAGACCCCAGTGGAGGTGGCTCAGAAGTTGGCTGGCAGGGACCACACTGTTAGGCCGCTCCGAGTAGGACTTCCTGTTCGAGCAGCTGCAGGGAGAGCGAGAAGGGTACTGCTTGGCCCAGGCCCTTTCTTTGGAGACATTCATCCTGAAAGCCCAGGCTGCTCCAAGCCTGCTCTGCACTGGTAATGAAGTGGCCGCCGGTGTTGGTGGCTTGGCACTGGGGACAGAGGGAGTGGACTTGGAGACCTGGAACGTGCCCTGTGGCCTCAGCTGAATTCTGCCTTTTTGCAGATTCAGCCTTTATTAGCTGCCATGTCTTCTTAGAAACCTGTGGAAACCAGGGGCGCCTGGGTGGCGCAGTCGGTTAAGCGTCCGACTTCAGCCAGGTCACGATCTCGCGGTCCGTGAGTTCGAGCCCCGTGTCGGGCTCTGGGCTGATGGCTCGGAGCCTGGAGCCTGTTTCCGATTCTGTGTCTCCCTCTCTCTCTGCCCCTCCCCCGTTCATGCTCTGTCTCTCTCTGTCCCAAAAATAAATAAAAAACGTTGAAAAAAAAAATTAAAAAAAAAAAAAGAAAAAAAAGAAACCTGTGGAAACCCTGTTTAGGGTAGTCCCGGGCAAAAATCGTTTTAGCATCTTTTTTTTTTTTTTTAATACAGGAAATTGTTATACCAAAACAATGCATTCCTAAAAGGAGGAGACAGAGTAAATTGGGTTAATTACAAATTCTGCACAGATTAAAAGAAAAAAAAGTTGCAGTGAGTAAAATTTAAAAATTAGGTTTTTTTTTTAACTCACCAAGAGTCCCCATTGGGCACACAAATATCCTGATTTAATTGAGGTGGTTATCTTGAGTACTAGCTTTGCGAATACATGGGCTAGAAGTCTTTCAGAAAGTGCTGTTAGGTTCTAGAGGGTTCACAGCATATTAGCGAACCTGTTGTAGCTTCTTCTAATCACTTAAATTTATATTCAGCAAACAGACTGTCTTGTTCCTTTCACACACTTTTTGCCTTCTGATATAGCTGGAGTATCTGATTATCCACTGCTTGCCTTTAAAAAAAAAAAATCTATACAATTCTATTCATAGATCCCAGCAATAGTTTAAAGGATTTCTTTCCCAATGTGAAACTAAGAAAACGAAAACAGCAACAACAACGACAACAAAACAGTATCTTGCCCCCAAAAGCTTTTCAAAGAGGCTTTCAAAATTTGATGGATGTGGTCCTACTATCAGGTTTGATCAAAATTGTTGCTATTAGTTCTAAGGCTGAAGAGACTTCATTTAGCAAAAAGCAATTTCAGTTAAAGCCTTCATTTGTTAGATCAGATCGTGAGGAATAGCATGTGTTTCCAAGCTTTGTTACTAAACAGGTGAGAGGGAATGAGGGATTTGGAAAATCCTTTTCTGGTTATAGTAGCTCATGCTCACCTGAGTTATTTCATTTGTTTCAAAGAAAGGCCCAGGTAGTGGGTATTGTGTACCAGGATAGGAGCACTAAAGCTTATGGCGGTCTTTCTCAGATTGATTCAGTCAGCCTTCTGGGGAGATAGATACTTGTTGCAAACCCCTTATAAGTCAACTCCATAGCTGGGTCTCATGTACTGGGGCGCCATATTGCTAATAGCACATCTCCTTGAGAATGCTTTTCTTAATGAAAAAGATTTTTTTTTTTTTTTGCAGATCACTTCCAAAGTAAATAGGAAGAAGGGGTCCCCTTCACCTAGCCTGTTGAGGTTACTTTAGGATAAAAAAGAAGAATGTAATGTTCAGGGAGAGAATGGATTTAACCTAGAGAGTGCTAGAGAGTGAAATATATACATTATAGAATTAAGCAAAGAGAACACTTCCTTTTTACATTATCATCTTAGATGCACAACATTTCTGTGAGATAAGTGGTACGGATGTTAAATATTAAAAGCCCTATTTTACAGATGAACAAGTTGAGGCTGGGAGATGTGAGGTAGATGTGCAGAGAGCACAAACCCAGGGCCATGTTTTCTGACTATGGTCGTCAAGATGTGAACTTGACCTCAAGCTCAGTGAACATTATGTCTTGCACGTAGTAGGTGATTATTAAAGATTTCTTGTGCTGAACTCGAAATAGTAGAGGCAATTTTAACCTCATTCCCTTACTTTGCATCCTTGTAGGGGCGTTCCTGATTCCCTATGTGGTGTTTTTTATTTGCTGTGGAATTCCTGTTTTTTTCTTGGAAACAGCTCTGGGACAGTTCACGAGTGAAGGTGGCATTACATGTTGGAGGAAAGTTTGCCCTTTGTTTGAAGGTAAGCACTGAGTTCAAGAATGAAATGGTGCCTGGGTGATGTCAGGCTGTGAAAGGCAGCTGAGACTGTTTTAACAAGGTGGTAAGAGACCCACATCACTCCCTTTGTTCTTTCAGGCATTGGCTATGCAACACAGGTGATCGAGGCCCATCTAAACGTGTACTACATCATTATCCTGGCATGGGCCATTTTCTACCTGAGCAACTGCTTCACCACCGAGCTCCCCTGGGCTACCTGTGGGCATGAGTGGAACACAGGTATGGTCCCCAGGGAGGGTCTCTCTGCAGGTCCTGCTGGGGGACCAGGGATTGGGGGTATGCCCTTGTCCTGGACATCAATCCTGGCCTCTTGACATGAATCCAGATTCCACTGAAACTGGAGATCAGTTCTGCACTGGGTCTGGTTGCCCTGGCTCAGTAATTGGCATGGGTAGAAGAATGGTGATGTTCTTTCCTCACTTTGCTGAATACAGAGACTGAGCCCTTTGTGGGCAGAGAGAGGTTCAGGCTCTAGTTCCAGCCAGGCCCCTCTGGGTGTCAGATTTTCCTCTGTAAAATGAACGGGTTAGGCTAGATCAAGGGTTGAAAACCATGGGCCTGTAGACCAGTTAGGCTTTAACTCAGTGATCAGTGAATTTCAAAAATGTGTTTGGTTGCCAAAATTTAAAAACCAGAAGACCTCACATGAAAATCCAGATTTCCCGCTTCTCTTGAAAAAATAAATAAATAAAAGATCTGGCAATAGCAGACCCACATTCTCACAGTCTTGCTTGACAGCAGCTGGGGCTGATAAGCAGTTGTCTTTGGATAAGGCATCTGTCCACAAGTTGGCCACAGTCTCTACTCAGCTCACATTGCTTATTTACTTTCCCAATCTAACCCAGGTAGAAATTTGAATGTACCACTCTCCCACTTCCTTGAATGGATAACTCTTTAGATTACTTTGGATTCTAATGTGCTGTTTGCTTTTCAATTTGTCCATCCTATCAAGATGGTGTCTTAAAATCCAGGGAAAGCAACAACATATTTATTCCCTATCTGTGATGGCTGTGCTCAGAGCAGACCTCGCTGATTGACTGTAGAACTCTATCCTTTTGAGCCTAGTCTTGGCCTCAGAACCCTTCTCAGCAGTGCTCCAGGCAGCCACTGCCTTTTGACTGGAATGAACACACATGCTTTAAGCTGTTCACCATCTGTGTTATAACCTGTGGTTAGGTTGTCCCTGGAAGGGTCGTTTCATCCTGCAGGCTGAGGTATGGTAAGATTGGGTGGGATGTTGGTTATCAGCATAAGGAACAGGGAGTAGGGAGTAGTAGGTCTAGAAAGTGCTGTGATGTCACTTCCAGTGCTGTGATGACTGCCCTGCTCCCACTGTTGGATTGTGTGGAGGTCTCACTATCTCTCTTTAGGGCACTGGTTCCTAACCTTTCTTTGGCTGGGGACTTCATAGAGATGTTTATCAAATTAAAATTCAAGGATATATTCTTGGAGGCCTGCAAGTCCTCCATGATAATTTAATTGTGTGTGTTTATTTTGAGGGCACTCTAAAAATACGCACATGTTCTAGATTATCTGCACAACCACCTTCCACCGAGGACAGTCAGGAGACTTCAGTGCCCAGCGTTGTGCGTGTTTACAGTTTAAGATGGGTTCTTGATAAGTAGGATGATGGTGGCCAATGGAGGAGAGCACAGAGATTTAATTTGTAAATGGTGCTTTGGTATTCATCAAAGTCCAGTTAGGAATGCCACAAACTGTAAGAATGAAGATCTTGCGCAAGTGTGACCAGAGGAAAATGATAGTAGAATTGCTTCTCAAATAGCCAGTGGAAGAATAGGCAAGCTGAACTCCACAGACCCTGCCTCCTCCCTTTGGCTCCACTCTCCTGTCAGGAAATCCATTTAATTTCACAAAATGGCATTGTCCTACACATACATTTTATACTATCAGTTTGAATTGTGTTCCATAGTTGGTATTTAATGCATAAATTTAATTCTGGTTTTATAGTCGTATGAGTACTATAATCACAAGGACTTTATAACTCATTTATTTGTACACAGATGTCATTTTAATAAAAATACCTTGTCAATGTTGGATGTCTGAGAAATTTGTTTACTCTAGGGAAAAAACAAAGAGACACACTGTTTTAGAGACTAATCAAAACTAAGGGCTCCCTTCCCTGGAAAAAGGCATGAGGGTTCCTATAATCTCAGGTTTTCAGACTCCTTTCAGGATGTTGTGGCCCCCACAGACTCCCCCCCCCCCCCACTGACTCTGTGCTGGGTGCAGGGGCTCCAGAGTGAACAGTGCAGCTGCCCTCGGGGAGTTCACAGTCTGGCGCAGAGCTCTGTAAACAGGGGTGCTGTAAAGAGGTGCAGGTTCTGTGGTGGGAAACAGACCTGGGTGATAATCACGAGATGGGGCACTGGCCGGAGTGGACTCCCAGTTCCGTCCCTAACTGACTTTATAGAGGAGGGAGTGGGTAGGGATATGGGTCCCTTGACTGTTCGTGAACCTTAGATTCTCCTCTTCAAAATTAAAGGGAGTTGGAGAAGGTGGTTCCTTGGAGGGTCTTTACATTCTACTTTTCTTAGAATTCAGGGGAGGGAGATAGATGAAGTCTCCCTGGAGGAAGGTGTCAATCTGGGCCTTTAAGATTGAACAGTTGGATATTTTTACTGGAAATTCAACTCCCTCTTGGTCATCAAGTTTCATGAAATGAGACGTTCAATAAATCCTTTCTTGGATTGACCAATCAAGCGAGGGAATGAGGAAGAAAGCAGAAATTCTTTACACCTACAGGCTCACGCCATTTCATCCAGTTCCCACATCTTTATGAGGCAGTTGCGATATCAGTGTCTTCCTACGTGAAGGAAAACAGAGTCTCAAATGCATTACTGTCGTAGGGACACTGTGACCGACTCACTCTTTTAGACCCTCCACCCCTGCTGGGGCCACTGGGCAGGACAGATAAATGCCATGGAGAGGGCTTCTGTAGGGAAGTGGAAAAAAGGAAAGGAAATTCGGAACCGTGCAGGAGGAGAGTTTGATAGGGCATTTGGAGTGGAAGTGAGAGAAGGTGTCATGCCCCCAAACCTTTCCCTCCTGTTCTAATCAGACCAGACCTCTCATTTAAACTGTAAGTGATCGATTTTCCTCCTCGGTGTTCTCTGAGGCATGTTTGCTTAGAGCGGCTAGTTAAAACCACCTGGTTGCACCATCAGCTTTGAATGTTTCCCAAGGTCCAGCCCTTGCAGAGGTTAATCTTCTCTTTCTTGTCTTGTTTCCACTGTAGAGAATTGTGTGGAGTTCCAGAAACTGAACGTGAGCAACCACAGTCATGTGTCCCTGCAGAACGCCACCTCTCCCGTCATGGAGTTTTGGGAGTAAGTGGAAAGTGACTCGTGTCCCTTGGCCTGTGGGGCCTCTGTCCTGGTTCTGCTCAGTTAACATTGCCCCCACCCTTGGAAAAAGTCTGACCCTTTCTTTCTCTGGCTTCGCACTTCCTGGTTTCTGGGGACGTTTGACTGCTTTGGAAGCCAGTGCGGAGATTTTACACGTTTCCTAAAGGAGCAGCTGAGAGGAATGTTTTCTTGTTCTTTGATGGCATGTCAGCATGCCTGTTGCTTATTAGGGCAGGAAATTCTTGCTAAAAATGGTAGTTTAAAAAAAAAAGGGTTTTTAACAAAAGAGAAGACATAGCATGTTTGCTATAAACTAAGTCAGAAGTGTATTTAGCCTGGAAAGCAGAAGTCTCCAGGGCAGAGAGGGCAGGTTAGCTTTCCTTCAGTACCTGAAGTGTCATGTGCAAAGGAAGCAGGTGAACTTGAATGGATAGAGGTTCTAAAGAGGCAAGTTTAAATGTGCTTAAGGGAGAGGTTAGTTTCATAGCATGGTCTGCAAGTACTTCTGAAGGTTGTGATCACCCAACCCTGAAAGTGTTTACCTGGTGGAGGGTCACTAAGCATTGTTGGGGAGGTGTCTGAATCCACCGACATTACAGGCAGTAATTGTGTGAATGGGCATTTCCCCAGAGGTGGGCATTCTTCATTAACATCCCAAAGGGGTCTGTGACCTGGCAGTTACAGGGCTGCCACGTATGGTTATAGAAGTCGTGCACTGCACAACCCTAGGGGGCCTCATTCATATTGTGAAATGTGTGCTCCAGAATTGTGCAGTGCCAACCTGCATAACAGTACACAGCGGCCCTGACTTGGGGTCTTCTGAGGTAGAAGGATCACCTCGTTTTGGGTATTGAAGAGATGTTTCCTCTGTGGGTCAGAGGTTGGGCTAAATGTTTTCTGAGACTATTCAATCTGAAAAAAGTATGGCTTTGTTCAAGAACATTGCCTACCCTAATGCTGATTATAAGTAGGGTAGAGGGGCAGTGGTTTTATGAGTCATTTTAATTCTCTTCCCAGATACCATTCATCTCCTTCCCTCTCTAGAGTTCATGATGCTAAATTTAGACTTATCATTCTCATGTTTATAGTTGGTGTGTGTATGTCATACATATATATACACATTCTATATTAATATGTAATTATAAACCTTAATAAGCTTTTATTAAAATTATAAAGCTTTATATAAAATTATAAAATTATAAAAATTTATAAGCTCTATATAAAATTATATATAAACTATTTGTATGTTAGCTATATATATGCTATATATACATCTCCCAAATAGTACCTAGATCTTTGTGGCATACTTACAAGTTTTTTATTGATGGTATCCATTACTTACTTTTCTTACAACTTTGTTCTTTGCTCAGTTTTGGTTTTGGGATGTTCCCCTGTTGATACATGCAGCTTTGGTTCATTTATTTTTTCCTGCCGTATAGTATTTCAATGTATAAAAAGACTACATTGTATTTAGCCAGCTCCTCTTGATGGGCATTTAGACTTTCTCTAGTTTCCCAGTGTTACTAAGAACACTGAATAAATGTCTTGCCCATGCTTCCCTGTGTGCGTGAAGGAAGGTTTCTAGGCCTGTGCCTAAGAGTGGGATTGCTAATGGTAGCGTGCATGTTTATTATCGGTTTTATCAGGTAACGTCCAATTGCTTTCTAAAAGGATTGTTCTAATTTACTTTCCAAACAGTAGTGTATGAGAATTCTACTGTTCCATATTCTAGACAGCATTTGGTCTGGTTAATTTTTAAGTTTTGCATCCGACTGTTCTAAATTTGCATTCCTCTAATGACTTGCGAGGTTGAGCACATTTCATGTGTTTTTCCCTATTTGGGTTCCTCATCTGTGAACTTCCCGTTCGCATTCTTTTCTCTTTGGATTGTGTGTCTTTCCTCATGGGTAGGAATTCTTGACACATTCTAGATATTAGTATCTTGACACATTCTAGATATAAATATGCTGCAAATTGCCTTCCCTAGTGTGTGGCTTTTCTTATTTATTTATGGCATTTGGAGTTTTAACTTTATTGAAGTCAAATTTGCCAGTCTGTTCTTTTTGGTTTGCACAGTTGGTATCTTATTTAAGATGTATTTCCCTACCCAAAGTTGGGGGAAAAAATCTTTTATATGTTCTTCTAAAAGTTTTAAAGTTTTGGGGTGCCTGGGTGGCTCACTCGGTTAAGCATCCGACTTCAGCTCAGGTCATGATGTTGCCGTCCGTGAGTTTGAACCCTGCATCAGGCTCTGTGCTGACAGCTCAATGCCTGGAGCCTGCTTCAGATTCTGTGTCTCCCTCTCTCTGCCCCTCCCCTGCTCACTCTGTCTCTTAAAAATGAATAAATGTTAAAAATTTTAAAGTTTTAAAGTTTTGTGTTTTCATATTTAAGAATATAATCTACTTGGAATTTTATTTTTGTACATGGCATGATGTAGGAGTTCAGGGCTGTTGTTGTTTTTTAATACAAATTATCAAATTTTCCAGCCATATTTACTGAATTATTCATCTTTTTCCTATGATTTATAATGCTATCTTCCATACATAGTTATCTTAAAAATACAGGTCTGCTTTGGGGCTCTTGTTCTGTTCCATTTGTCTCTCTAGCTAATTGTGTGTTAATACTACACCCACATTTTTATTGTAAGCCTGGAGCTGGTAAGACATGTGGGGACTTGTCTTTGTTCTTTTCCAAAATTGCCTACCAAATGAATTTTAGACCCAGTTTGTCAGGTTAAACAACAATAAAGAACAAAATAACTTCGTGGGGATTTTGGTAGGAAGTATATTGAATGATTAGGTTAATTAGAAGAAAATTGATATCTTTGTGATTGAGCCTCTCTGTTCATGAACATGGTATAGCCCTCCATTTATTTAGGTTTTTTTTTAATGCCTGATACAATAGTGTTACTTAAATGTCTACAAAGTAGTGGCATTAGAATACCTGATTAGAAATTCAGGTTCTCCATTCCTCCCCAGACCTACTGAGTCATAGTGTCAAATACAGCATACATAAGACATGTGCTAGAGAGAGGATTACTGTGGTAGGTGGACTGGTGTGGCCTTTCCCAGCCCCACTGGGCTATGATTTCCCAGAGGCATACTACAGAGACTTATTTGTGACCTGCATATTTTGAGGGTCTGTAAAACAGGGTCTCTTTGCTCCCTTAGAGAATCGATCCTGAAACCCCACAATGGAGAAGATCTCTGTGTAACTTACATTGTTTCTCACCACTTATTTCCTTTGTGTCATATATAGAAAACCTCAATTAAATCATTTTTTTGTGTGTGTGAAATATGTTTGTTTATTGTCTGTATTCACCAAAAGGTAGTCCTAAAGGAACACCTTGTCTGGCTTTACTTACTACTGCTGGTCTGTGGAAGATCCCCAAGGAATATTTACAGAATGCATAGATGCATGTGAGGAAGACAGGCAGGCAATATTTTCTTGGAAATACTACACGAAAACTCAGAGTGGGTTCTGGCAAGAATTCATCCTGTCACTAAGGTCCCTGGCCAACAGCATCGATTGCTTCCTGGATCCCTTTGCACTATCCATATCATCACCTTATTTGGACACAAAGTGGTGGGAGGAGACAGCATCCTCGTGTGTAACTGAACCTTGTGGCCTACCGCGTGGCCATTCTAGATGAAAGTCCATGGGAGAATGAACCCATGGTTCTAGTTTTCTATTAGATTGCATCTGTATCATCTGTGCAGTGTTGAATTCTACATCCTAAAGGTACTCAGATACCTGTGTGACAATCACCTTTTCATAAGATGCTTTTGTCAGACAGTTCTTTTATGTATGTATGTATTTTTAATTTTTTAAATGTTCATTTATTTTTGAAAGAGATAGCATGAGCAGGGGAGAGGCAGAGAGAGAGGGAGACACAGAATTGGAAGCAGGATCCAACCTCTGAGCTGTTAGCACAGAGCCTGATGCGAGGCTTGAACTCACGAACTGTGAGATCATGATCTGAGCCGAAATCGGACGCATAACCAACTGAGCCACCCAGGCGCCCCTGTCAGGTGGTTCTAATTCATCTCTTCCCAGAGATGAGCTTGGAAAGGAGACTCTGTGAGATGTTCATAACATCCTATGAAAAGCCACTGGGGCTACATGCATTTGAGAAGGGTTGAAAACTGTGCCCTTTGGCAAGAACATCTGTTGTCTTTGATTAACTCAAATTGCCAAATGTATTTTCCTGTGGAATCATTTGGAGTCGTTCCTTTCTACCCCCACCCTACCCCCACTCCCTGAATGCTAGCTGTCCATGCAGCACAGTTTGACACATACTTTGCTGGGAAGGAGTTCTTCCTTAAATTCAGCTGACAGTTGACTTCTGGGGCTTTGGATGGAGCATGTCTAATTCCTTGCCAGTGTGACAGCTCTTCAAGTATTGTATCAAGTTTCCTCAGAAATGTTTCTTCTTTGGTTCTTTGTCCTGTTTCCCTGTGTGGCTGGCTCACGGATGCCCCACCTCAGGGTGCTCCTGGTACCTTTCCTTACTGCCTCTGACCTCATTCAGGCCCACACACTGCTTGGTCCAAATAGACTGCCTTGGCTGCCTGCTCGTTCACTCATTCCATAAATGTGTGAGTTCCTGGTATTCATAGGAAGGACACTGCACGTTTGGAGGAGGCAGAAATGTGGGATGCAACTCTAGCCCTCTAGAAGCGGAGGTGAGACAAGCCCCTAAACGGCCATAAAATCAGGTACAAGGTGTTACTTCCCTGCACATGACTGGCCATAGCTTCACCTTGACCTTGGGCACCTGGCCCAACCCACCCCCTGTCTTACAGGTTCATTTCCCTTTTCAGGGTACAAGTTATTGGCTTAGCCAGTGAGAAAAGGTTGGGCCCTGGGTCAGTCTTGGACTGTGGTTCAAGCAAGGGGCCTATGGGGCAGGGGCAATTTGTCTTTCTCATGTCAGATTTCAAAATTAGGCTGTTCTGGTTTTCTTAGTAACTCATTATGCTTCTGGCATCTGAGCATTTATCTAAATATGTTTGCAGTCCTAAATTTTAAGCCTGTGTCCTCTGCTGGGATTGAGTACTGCCAAGAGTGTAACCACCGTCGTGGCATCAGGTGGACTTTGGTCTGTCTTCACATCAGGCCTTGGATTCCATTAGTCCACGTGTCTCCAGCAAGTCCATATTTGCTGTGTGTACAATTAAAATCGCTTTTGCGTGGTGTCCATTCAACCAGCATTTGTTGAGCACATACTGTGTGCTGGGCCTGAATTAAGCCCTAAGGGTTTTCAGTTCTGTATCTTTGTTCAGAAGGGTGTGGTCTTATCTTTCTGGTGTATCTTCACTGGACAAGGTTTTAAAATTTCATTATTTCTAAATCATGTGGCTACTTGATTTTCTCTGGACACAAAATTTGGGAGGCAGGGGAGCTGGAGTGAAGCCCTGATTCCTGTGGACCCAGGGCCCAGCCCTGCCTCCCTCTCAGACTCCTTCCCCTCCACCATTGCCCTTCTTCACCTGGCTTTCCTTCTGTCCTTTGTACGTACTTGACCCATGCTCAGTCACAGGTCTTTGTTGTTCCCTTTGTTTGGAAGATTCCTCACCAGATCCTTATGTGTCTGGCTCCTTCTTACCATGAAATCTTCATGCAGATGTCATTTGGGAAGCCCTCTCTGACCATCCCAGCTATATCAGCACTCAGCCCCTCTCAACCCCATAGCTCTGTTTTATTGTCTACGTAGCCCTTACTGAAATCCCTGCATCTTTGCTTATTTTCTCCCTCACTCCATTAGAATGTAAGCCCCATGCCAGGAAGGGCTGCCCTCGTTTGCTCCCTGTTCTGCCAGCACATTCTAGGTGCTTAACAAATATTAGTTGAGATGGGTAAGTGGAAGAGTGAATAAATGAACAGATGTTTCTTTTTAAAAAAATTTTTTTTAACATTTATTGAGAGACAGAGACAGAGCATGAGCGGAGGATGGGTCAGGAAGAGAGGGAGATATAGAATCTCAAGCAGGTTCCAGGCTCTGAGCTGTTAGCACAGAACCCGATGCGGGGCTCGAACTCACAAACCGCGAGATCAAGACCTGAGCGCAAGTTGGACACTTTACCGACTGAGCCACCCAGGCGCCCCTGGACAGATGTTTCTTAACTCCTCAAAGTTCATTGTCCTCATTTGTAAATTGGAAATGATCATGATAACACTCACCTGCAGGGCTGAGATGAGGATTGAATGGGTCCTCCCCTGTCTTGAGCCCGGTATAGTTTAGACCCTTTGGAAAGGACTGCGTGCAGAAAGAGAATGTTTGTGATTGACTTTCCTATTTGTGAGTTGGAAATTAGTCACATTCCCTGCTTTGCCAGCCTCTCTGGATTTCTGTTGAGGATTAAAGGGGAGAACACATACTAACTTTGATGGGGTGTAAGTGGGGTGCCCAAGTTAGCTCCTGGTACTGAGGTTTGGTGCCCCACTTCACCCCTGCCTCTACAGGTGTGGATTCATGGCTGATCCTCATGCAGCGTCAGCCTGTGTGTCTGAAGCAGCCATAGTGCCTCCTACTGCAGGTTCAGAAATGCCCCCCGACCCTTCCCTAAGTCAGAACCCAGCACTGCATGGCACCGTCTACTCCTGCTAGTTTGGAGTACTCCACTCCCAGTGTATTACCTCCTTGACGTGCACAGTGTAGACTTGAGCGGCAAGTTCTAGAATCCAGTTGAAGTCATTGCTTCCTCTACCAGCCCAGTGCATGACCCTGGGCAACTTACCCTCCTAAACCTCCATCTGCTTCTCTGAAGATGGGAGGGTCATAGGACCTAACTCTCAGGGTTTTCAGTAGTGTTAGAAGAGATGAGGCCTGTATGCTTTCCCGGTGGCAAGTGTTCAATATGTGGTAGCTAATTTTTACAAGGAAGATGTCATCCACATCTTTGAAAGTCTGCGTGGATTCTTTTAAACATTCTTAGAGAAGTCTCATCAGCCAGGTCTGTATGCCCCTCATGGTGGACCTGGAGAACTCTCAGTGCATTTTCTTCACCTGGTTGTTCTTTTGACATTTTCTGAGAACCTACTAGGTGTTGGACACCTTATCAGTAGTCAGAAACATGAGGGGGCGGTGCTATCTGTCCCCAAAGAAGCACACAGCTTGGTGGGGGAAGCTGGAAAGTAAAGATGTAATAAAATAAAAGATTTTTTGAAATATAAAGCAACAGATAAGTGTAGGATGGTTG
The DNA here is from genome assembly GCF_023721935.1 of Panthera uncia. Taxonomy (NCBI): domain Eukaryota; kingdom Metazoa; phylum Chordata; class Mammalia; order Carnivora; family Felidae; genus Panthera; species Panthera uncia. Next base: position 50,258,565 of record NC_064816.1, read on the forward strand.
CATTGGGCCAAGATGAGGAAGCCTGGGCTTTGGGGAAAGCTTCATGGAGTTGATGAGGCTTAGCTGTGTTTTGAAGGGTGAATAGAAGTTTATGTGTTTGCCAGCCGAGTGATTGAATAGCATGCCAGGTGGAGAAATAGCTTAAGCAAGAACCGAAGCAAGACCTGAAGCTAAATGTTGAGGCTTGTAGACTTTACCTGCCATACTACTGCATGTGGAGCCTGGGGAATGGTGGGGGCTTTGCTGAGGAAGTAGGCAGGAGCCAGAGCATCTGGTCAGTTCACAAGTCTTTACTGAGTACCTACTATATGTCAGATAGCATTGTAGGTTCTGGGATACGGTATAAACAGAACAACATACTCTCCTGGTGGAGCTGGCTTTGCAGACAATCAAATACACAGAAAGTATTAGGTTAAGTCAGGATCGTTCTGCTGAAGAAAAAGCAGGCAGGGAACAAGAGTGTCACAGGACCAAGGAGGGCCTCTTTAAGGAGGTGACATTTGAGCAGGTACCTGAGAGAAGTGAGGGAGGCAGCCATGTGGATGTGGGGGATGAGGCCTCGGGCTGAAGGAGTAGCGGGGGGCTGCGACCCTACAGCGGGAGAATGCTTGAGGTGTTGGGGGAAGAGCCGGCAGCCAGCAAGGCTGGAGCCGAGTGTGAAGGACCTTGGTGCCTTTCCAAAGGGTTTGAAATCATCCCATGGGCTGCCTCCAAAGGCCCCATCCATGGAATAATAGGAGTAAGACAGATCACCCATGCTGCCAGGTGGACGCAGGAGGCAGGGCTGGGGGGACACTTTCCTGGTCCAAGTGCATGAAATTGAGTTTTCTGCCGGAGAGAGGGCATGTGGGTGGGAAGGGATGGGCAGAAACAGTGTTGTGAGGATGGTGGTAATTCTGCTTGGCCAATCTGTGCCCTGAGAAAGTAAGAACACATCCCTATGATCTGTTAATGCCTCCCAGCTACCCTCTGGCACACATCCATGGTGGGCTTTTCCTCATGGGGGCAGGGGGGAGGCTCCAAATTGGCCTGGACTCTCTCATAGCTTTTACACGGCAGTGGAAGCCAACTTAGCAATAACTCTCAGTGCTTGGGCAGTGTGTCAGCTTTGTCCCCAAAATTCCACTTCTGGAACTTTATCCTACTTGGGTGACCATTCTAGTTATGAACAGCATGCCAATGGCAACATCATTTGTTGTCGTTGGAAAAAAAAAAAGGGACACATGTAAAATGTGATACTGATTAGATACATTGTGGTATCGTCGCAAGAACTGCTAAAAAGGAATGAACAGAAAATGTGTTGATATGGAAAAAAATCTCTAAGGTCAAATTAAGTGGAAAAGGCACAGTGTAGAAAGTTGTATATAATACCATAATTGTAAAAATATATGTACATGCCTTGTTTTCGTAGAATATTTCTGGAACCTTACACAGGAAGCTGTTAAACGTGGTGACCCGAGAGTGGGATGGGGGCACACAGGCATGGAGAAAGAGAGTTTTGTTTGCTTTTAATTTTTTTGTACTATTTGAGTTAAAAAATTAAAACCAGGAACATGATTATTTCATAATTTAAAAAAATAGGAGCTGAGAGGTTACAGAATACATTGTCATTTATGATAATGATCCCTCCTGAGTGACAAATCTTAATCACAGCCCTGGTAGTGACTTACTAGTCATTATTTATTTATCATATAAACCATTTTTCTTAACATTATCTCATTTAATTTTTATATCAGCCCCATGAGATAGGCAGAAGAAAAACAATTCTGTTTTCCCGTTGAACAAACATAATCTTGGAAGAGCTGAGGGATTGCCCAGCTCATACACCAGAACTCAAAACTCCTGGCTCTGGCTGTCCCCAGGGCAGCCCTGGTTTCTCCAGAAGGCGCTGCTCTCCAGTGGGGTTGGGAGGGGCTGCCTCCCCCTACAGATGTTTCCTGTGGACCAGAGGAATTCACCTCCTTCTGTGCTCAATCCTCACCACCAGGGAGGCTCCTGGAGCCTGAGTTAAGGAGAGCAGGGAGGAGATCACCAGCCCCCTTGCAAGGGAGCAGGCCAGGGCCGCCCTTCCTAGCTCTCAGGAGATGCACCAAAGCAAACCCAAACTGGCACTTTCTGTCCTTTTCCTTCTAATTATTTAATATTTAACTGGTTGCAGAAGTAGTGAATGTTGTAAGTGATTCAAACACAACAGCTACATAAATGAGATACATCTATGCATCAGATATACATAATTTATAAATATGTGTTTTAGTCTGTTTGGGCTGCTATAACAAACATACCACAGATTGGGTGGCTTCTACAACAATTTATTTCTCACTGTTCTGGAGGCTGGAGGTCCAAGATCAAGGTGCTGGTAGATCTGGTGTGTCGTGAAAGCTCATTCCTGGTTCATAGGTGGCCATCTTCTCGCTCTGCCTTCACCTGGTGGAAGGGGCAAGAGAACTCTCTGGGCACTCGTCCCATTAGGAGGGCAATACCCTCATGACCTAATCACCTCCCAAAGGCCCTACCTCCTAATACCATCACCCTGGGGGTTAGGGTTTAACATATAATTTTGGGGGACACAAACTTTGAGGCTGTTGTTAACAATTCAGAATCTCTTCCTGTCAGTATTTCCCTATGCATTTAGCTCCATTCTTCTTACCTTTCTTTTTGCTCTGTGTGTTGAAGAAAAGAAATTCCCAGGTTCAGGAATTTAATTCTGTAAAGGTCAGCTCCCTTTTACAGAAGTGGGTTCTCCAGTGGACACTCGATTTCCTTGTTGCAAAAGTAGTCCATGTTTTTTTTTGCAGAAGATGTAGGAAGCATGTTTAAGTAAATAAAGGAAAAAAACAGCACACACGATAGCATTCCAATGTCGACACTGCTGAAGCTGAGAGGGGTTACGTGTCAAAGCCCACTGTTGTGGCTCCCTCGTTTCCTCTAGATCTAGCCTGGTAACCATCCCCGAAGTCAGACCCAGGCCCCTGCTTTCAAGAAGCAGCATGCAGCACCTGTCCCCCACTGACAGTGATAGAGCCCCAAGGTGACGCTCCCGCTCCGCCCCCCCCCCCCACCAGCGGTAAGCTATCTGCCCTCAGTTGTCAGCCCTGGGGTGCCCGCTCACCCAGAGCCCCTGCCCCAAGAGGGAGCGGTTAACCCTTCTACTGCTGATGCAGTCTGAATGCACCAATGAGCTGAGAGTGGAAGCACTGCTTGTACGCAGAATTACTGAAATGCTCTTTAAAAGAATGGTGATGTGGTATGGGGATGCAGAGACCTGGGCTTTGGGGCCCCAGGACAGGAATTTGAACCCTGTGGCTTCCACTTATGAGCTGTGTGTTCCTTACTTACACCTCCCGGCAACTCACTTTCTTTGCCCGCAGAATGGGAGGCGGAGGAGGAGTAATTCAGCTTATTAGGAAGTGCTGAAGAGCTATGATCTATTATCTTTTGTTCATTGGTGGAGTAAAGATATTTGTATATAAAATCAGCCACGAGTGTGTTTGTATTCACACACAAAAAAATGGTGGATGACTTACACTAAATAATGAGAGGTAGCAATTTAGTGAACCACAGGGCTTTGTCTGAGGTTTCTTTCATGTCTTGATGGTGCACCAGGGGAAGGGGAAGCCCTGGCCCTGTGCCCTGGCCCGGAGCATGCCCTCCAGCCACGCTTTTTCAATTCCAACCACCCACCCAGGGGATAAATGATGTAACATCACTGTGGGGGTCCTCATCCCACACAGGGGATTCTGAGGCAGAGAGAGGTTAAGGGACTTGTCCAAACTGCCTTTCTTGGCAAGCCAGAGCCAGAACTGGGCTGAGAGAAGGACTCTCCACCCCACCCGCGTCCCTTCGCCCCTTCTCCCTTCCATGCTCCTCTTGCCTGTGTCTGAAATGCGGGCAGCTGCCTGTTTTATCTAATGGCAGAATCTGACCAGCATGTCCCTTCTCTTTGCAGGCTGCTGGACCTAGGTCCTTGAAGGAAGAGTTAGTAGATTGGGGAGAATATAATTGATGCAAGGAGGGAGGAATGAATGGGAATGGGTGAAGAGAAAGCTCTGGTGCCCAGCAAAAACCAAACAAAAGCACCTGTTGGGTTATGTCTTTGCTGGATTTCAAGAGGTTCCTTTAGGAAAATGGTTGAATCTTGATTTTGAAAGAATACTGTTGTTTTCAGCTGAGCCAGATGGTGCTTGTGACACTTAAAGACTCTGATCTACTGTGATGACAGATGTAAATTGATGCTGGCCTCCTGGTGTATAGCTTATGGCCCTGTAGCTGGTGGCACAGGTGTTAATGAATGACTTTAATTCAGGCTCAGGCACAGAATAATGCATAAGGGGCTGTTACCAAATTTCAGTGCATTAACTCTATTCTGGGTGATTTTTTTATGTTTATTTTTTGAGAGAGAGAGAGAGAGCAAGGGAGGGGCAGATAGAGAGAGGGAGACGCAGAATCCAAAGCAGGCTCCAGGCTCTGAGCTGTCAGCACAGAGTCCCCTGTGGGGCTCGAACCCACAAGCTGTGAGCTCATGACCTGAGTTGAAGTTGGACGTTTAACCAACTGGGCCACCCAGGCATCCCTAGTCCAGATGATATTTAATGAAACCACAAGAAAGTATATGAAACTGTCAAGATGCCTGACACACATGTATCCTCACGTCTGCTCTAGACTGACCCTGGTAGACATCTTGATGGGGAAGAAGCACCAAAGCTGGGGAACCTGACTCTCCCACTTACTGGTGGGGTCCCTGGGCATGTGACTTGGAACCTCTGTTCCCTCGTTGGTGAAATGGTGTACCTGTCCCACCCTTCAAGGTGCTGTCAGTGTGAAGGGACAGTGGTGCATTGTGAGTAGCTGACCAATGGTAGCTCCTCTCACTTCTGCGTCCAGCCTGCCCCCCTTCCCGGTGGATAAGGTGACATTCAAAGGATGGAGGTCTCCTCGTGATAGACACCAGAGCTGGGAATAGACCCCTCCTCCCCACTCTGGAGCTCCTTGTCCAGGGCTTTTCCTAATGGCATGTGTGCCTCTCCTGCGTGCTGTCCCTCCTTGGCAGACAGTAGCTCTTTGCTAGCCTCGGCACAGAACGTCTCAGAGGCACGAGGGGTGGCAAAGATGGTCAGACTTCATCAGAGCTTTTGGTGGCTGGTGATGCAGAGGTGTGGTACTGTGGGGGCCCGTGGGGTGGGGCTGGAAAGGCTTGGGCAGCACTTTTGGGCCATGCTGAGTCCTGGTGAGGAGGAGAAAGGGTCAGGAATTGGAGGGTCCTGGGACCCCAGCTGTGGGTGGTGAGATCCTCTCTGCTGCGTGGGACCTAGGTAATACACATGAGGATGTGCTATGTTAAGAACCAGCGGGTTCCCCAAAGCCGTGGCAGCCTCTCTGTTGCTTGGCCTGCCCCTTCTGCACTTTGCCTCCTGACCTGCAGTACCTCTGTTCATGTCTCCCCATGAGGCACAAGTTTTAGGGCTCTTCCCTGAGTTTTGATGCCATAAGAGTCCCTTCTTCTAGACTCACGCTCCTCACTGCCTCCTATTTTCCTGGATCTCACCCTCCAGCCAGGGGGGCACTGGAACAGAAGACTGGGGCGCAAACCCCGTCTGTGATCCAAGGCAAGCTCAGTAATACATGGAGCCTCAGTTTCCCCTGAACAATGGGAGCAAAACAGGACTAACAGACGCAAGAGTGCCAGTGTGCTGTTCCTAAGTGTGTGTTCTGCGTAATGCCCTCGAGGAAGTATTGCTTTGGAAAGGCAGAAACATGGCACAGTACACTTCTTACTAACAACTTAAAAAAAATTTTTTTTTAATGTTTATTTTTGAGAGAGACAGAGAAACAGTGCAAGCAGGGGAGAGGCAGAGAGAAAGAGAGACTCAGAATCTGAAGCAGGCTCCAGGCTCTGAGCTGTCAGCACAGAGCTCGATGAGGGGCTCGAACTCATGAACCACGATATCATGACCTGAGCCAAAGTCGGCCACTTAATTGACTGAGCCACCCAGGCGCCCCCCTTCCTGACAACTTCTTAGTAACTGGGTTACAGTTTACATTCCATAAAGTGCTCCCCTTGTAGGTGCGCAAGTCAGTGATTTTGAATCACTGCCGATCGTGACCTCATCACAGTACAGGTTTGGAACATCTCCAGCACGTCATAAGGGCTCTCAGTACCCATTTACACTTCATCTCTCCTCCAGCCTGCAGGCAACCACTCCTCCACTTTCTGTCTCCTTAAATTTGCCTAGTTAGGACTTGGCATATAAATGGAGTCATGCAAGGTCTCACTAACTTCCTTCATTTAGCATGTTTTCAAGGCTCACCCATGTTATCACATGTATCACTTCGTCATAAATAACATTCTTTGTGGCTAAATAACATTCCGTTGTATGGATACACCACATTTTGTCGGTCAGTTAATGGACATTTGGGTGCTTTTCCATTTTTGGCTATTAGGAATAACCTAGGGGTGGAAACTCTGAGTTGTATGTTTAGCTTTTTAAGAAACTGTCAAACCGTTTTCCATTGTGGCTAAACCAGTTTTGTATTTCCACCAAAAATATATGATGTTCCATTTCTCCACATCCTAGAGGACACTTGTTATTTTGATTACTGCCATCCTGGTAGGTGCACCCAAGTGGGTATGAAATAGTATCTCATTGTGGTTTTAGTTTGGCTTTAATGGGGAATACTTCTGAATAAATTTGGGAAACATTGGGTTAATCAAAGTATCTTTACCACAGGACTCCTTAGAACCTTTAATTTTCTGATGATCATTGAGATTCTCAAAGGAGGGCTACAGTGTACTTCGTTTTCTCCACGGAGGTCCTGGTGAGAACTTTTGAGTGTCTTGAAGGATTGCTGTTCTTTGGAAAGCCTAGAACAGGGTTCTAGAGACCACTGGCCAAACCCCATCTCCTGCCTATTTTTGTAAATAAAGTTTTGTTGGAAGACAGCCACACTTGTTTATAAATTGTGTATGGCTGCTTTCACACTGCAAAGATAGATAGCTGGGACAGTGACCATATGGCTTGCAGACCCTAAAATATTTACACACTGGCCCTTTAAAGAAAGTTTGTTGACCCCTGATCTAGGAGTGCCTGGTGCACAGTAGATGCTCGCTTAACCTTTAGATGAAAGGATGGACTAACCCTTACGATATGGGTAGGGACCAAGAATACACTTTGTGAGGCTTTGTGTTATTTGAGCTGGTGCTTAAAGGACAGGTAGAATTTTTACAGCTTGGGAGAATGAGGAAGAATGAGGAAGAATTCCTTACAGGAATGAATCCTGTAAGGTGGAGAAGTCAAGGTGTGCTTGGGGGCTGATGGGGACTTCCGCATGGCCTAGGGGGATTTCTGCAGTGACGGAAGAAATTGGAGCAGTAGCTCCTGACTCCTCGTGCCAACCTAGGTCATTCTGTAAATGACACAGTTCTGTTCCATCTTCCCCATGACCAGACAGTGGCTCCAAGCTCTGCCTCTGAAGTCGAACAGGTGAGGCTTCGGATTCTGCCTCAGCCTTCCTGGGCATATTAATTTCCCTAAGCCACACTTTTCCCACTTGTAAAATGGGAACAACTGTTGCCTTTACCTTGGGAGTGAGCATGAGGAAATCCAGGCTATCATGGTCCTTGTTGTTTTCTTCATACTCCTGGGTAGTAAGCTCTCCGACAACCTGAGGGGGTGCTCTCTCAGGGCACCCCTGCTTCACTCATCGTTGTGGCTTTAGTCCTTAGGGTACGCGGCATGGAGTTAGCACCTGATAACTATCTGCTGGAAGATGGCATGATGCAGAGGCCTCAGTTGCTTGACAAGGAGGGTCCTTGCCCTGTGCCTCCAGCGGCATTTAGGACCTCTGCTGGGGCTCATAGGAGCAAGTCAGAGCTGGGGGCCTGCACTTCTTTCTTCCCAGAGAAGTGAGAGCAGAACCCCGAAGGCAGAGAAACTCTGGAGGGGGCAGGGAAGGCACATTAGTTTTGGTGATGGGCCCTTTTTTGTTTGTTTGTTGCTTGGGGAGACCAGAAAGGAAGACCAGCAAGGCTATTTATAGCCCAGCCCCTCAGCGCCAGTTTTTAGGGCGGTCTGTGCGTCCCTGGCAACACTTACTCCGTGGCAGGTTAAAGAAAGGTGATGTGTTTGCCGGCTCCGTGCTGGACATCAAGATGAGGCCTCTCCGGCTAGCCAGCCACGCTGGGAGCTGTTCCCACATGGCCTCTCCCAGGCTCTCTGCCGGTGGAGGAGAGGGGCCTGGCTGCCTGCTCCTTCTCCACTTTCCGGGGTCAGACCATTCCTGGCTCTGCAAGCTAGGGAGGCCCCAGGTGTGAGGCTGTTTCCTCCCCTCCAGACTCAGCCTCTCTATGTATGAGACACTGAGATGGAAATGAGGGTGATGTCTGGAGATTGGATTTGGGAACCCAGCCATTTTCCCTCAGACTGTGAAGGATGGGGGAGAAGCCTTGAGTGAGAGGCATCCTCTTGCTGGGGTCCATTTCTGGTGGGCAGCAGTGGGGGAAAGGGTGTGGGCACCGGAAGAACCTGGTTTCAAGTCCTAATCTGGGCAAGTTCCTTTACCTCACTTGGCCTCAGTTTCCCCACCCATAAAATGGGTCTAATAATACCCTCACAGTGAACTGAATGTAATGAGCTGTATGGCTTTCATGTAGCACCTGCCATAGTCCCCTCTGCTTCCAGCTCCTTCCAATTCTCTCCTGGCAGTCTCTTAATAACGACAGTTTGTGGTCGTCTGGGTGGCTCAGTGGGTTGAGTGCCAGACTTCGGCTCAGGTCGTGATCTCACGGTTCCTGAGTTCGAGCCCTGCATCTGTTGTCAGCGCAGAGCCCACTTTGGATCCTCTGTCCCCTCTCTCTGCCCCTCCCCTGCTCACGGGCATGTGCTTGCTGTCACTCTCTCAAAAATAAAAAAATAAAAAAATAAGGATGGTTTCCTTCCAAACTGGCCTCTTGATTTCCCCAACACATTCACCCCATTATAAGTAAAACAGCTCTTGTGTTCTGTGTGGCCCTTCCAGATACCACGGTCTCTGACCCATAAAAGCCAAACTCACCAGGGTCCCACCAGCATCCCACTGCATGTCTGCTCCTCACTCAGAGCTGCCTGAAGTCTGCCCCACGAGGATCTGTTCTCCCTGCCTCACTCCCACCTTCTGGTCCCAAATCCCCTGACACCCTCCGTCTTGCCAGGCTGCCCTGCAGCACGTGGCAGGTGGACTGCTTCCCCTTCTGGAATGCCCTCCACCTCCAGGGATGCCGGCTTCTCCTGTTGCTCCCTGCTTTTCTGCTCACACTTGTCTCCCTCCTGCAAGGGCTCCTCCCTTCCTCTCCTGTCCTGTAAATGTTGGGGTTCTGGAGGCTCTATGCACGTCCTCCCCCTGCCTCCTCCTCCTCCAGCTCTCCCCAGGGAGCCTCATGTGCTCCCAGAACACCCTGATGGCTCAGGTCTGAATCTCCTCCTTGTGTCTCTTTCTTGAGCTTTACACCCAGAGACCCAGTTGCCTCTGGGCATTGCAGCTTCCTAGGTGTCCCACAGGCACCTCAAAATCATCTTGTCTAAAAGATTGGTTCTTCACCTCTTCCTCCTCCAACCGTCTTGACAATTCACTCCTGCTCAGCTAATGACCTGCCCGCCATCCATCCAAGTATGAAGCTGGGTGTCACTTGGGAACCCCCTCTTCCCTCCTACCTGCCACCCCCAGGCAGTCACCTTGTTCCTGTGCTTTTTCAAGCCCACTTGTTCTCCTCTAGGGCCATTCCCCTACCTTGGTCCAGACCCTCCCCAATTACTATGCAAACTAAGGCAGCCCTGACCTGTTCTACCCTTACTGCCCATTCTTCCCACTGCAGCCAAAGAGAGTCTTCCAGAATATGTATCTGATAGGGTCTCAGTCCTATTTAAGATTCAATGAGGCTCCTGTTGCCCTCAGGATGAAGCCCTAGTCCCTCAGCAAGGCTCATAGTCCAGCTCTGTCATCACCCCACTTCTCACCCTGGCTTCTGCCGCGCTTACCCAACGTGCCATGCCTTTCCCTGGTCTCACTGAACTTTTGTTCCAGCCTTTTGCCCCTGGTGGCCTTTCTGCCCCAAGTGCTCCCCGCCCTTCTTTGCTGACTCCCTCCTATCCTCCAGGATCTCTCTGGCTCACTCTGATCTCCTGACTCACTCTGATCTCCGCATCCTGGTATTGGTCAAATCCCCGATGATGGTCCCAATGATTTCTCTGTCTTGATCCTCTCTATGCCCAGTTCTATTTTCTTGTCTGCTTTCCCCATTAGAACATGAGCTCTTTATGGACCCCGGTGTAACACTGGCACACTAAAGACATCTTACTAAGTGCTACTTGAATAAATTAATAAATTACGAAGGACATGTGCTGCATACTACCTTTATGTTATATGCAAAAACACGTAAGATAGCTTTGGAGCATGCGTTTAATGACAGCTTTCATTAATGAAGAAGAGAAGAAGGCAGTGATTTTAGTGTTACAGGGGAATCTCAGAGCTAGCATTGAGGCTGGAAGTGCAGGCTTTGGAGCCAGGATCCCTAGGTTCAAATCCCAGCTCTGTTGCTTGCTCCTGGTATGACTTTGGGTGAGTTACTGAACCGCTCACACCTCAGTTTCCCCATCTTTGAAATGATGGTGATTCTCTTTACCTCAAGGATTGTTGGGAGGGTTAAATGATGCTTGGAAACCTGTCAAAGGGAGGTATTGTCATTCCCATTTTACAGATGAGGAAGCTGAGACTCAGAGAAGCGATGTCCCTTCCCCAAGGTCATACAGCTGGTAAGGAACAGCGCTCAGTTTGAACCCAGTCCATCTCTACAGGTGCCAGGGGCTGGAGAAGCAGAGGCACCACACTGCCAAGCTCTGGGTAGCTATCTCCAGAAATATTCTACACGTGTGGTCTGAAAAAGATACCTCGTGAAGGACCTGCTCCCATGCCTGGCTCATAGTAGGTGTTCAGAATAACTTGAGTAAATGCCTCCAAAGAGTTCTGTTTAGTCTTCAACATTTCCCGCTCCCTGGACAGTGTCAGGAGGTCTGTTCCTTGGTTCCCTTTTTTTTTGCCAGGGTGTTGGCAGCAAACTCTTCCTTATTCAGACCTTTCTCCTCTCCAGCACTTCATGGGGAGGGTCATTAAGAAAGCTTTTTCCCAGGAAGAGCTGTGCCTTCTCCAAGTCTCCGGAGTTGAGTGCCCCAGCCCCTGGACTCTCAAAGGCTGCCCTTGTGGGTTTCAAAACAACCCACAGCCCTGCAGGCTGAGAACCTGGCCCCTGAGCCTTCTATCTTTAGAAACCCAAGGTCCATTGCTAGTTAGAGTCAGTGCTGGTAAAACCTAAAGAAAATAGTTTGAGGATGTTTTCAAATAGTGTCTGGTGAAACAAAAGAGCAATTCATCCTGCGTAGCTTTTAGTAATCTGCTTCCCATTCTGGGAATTAGATTGTTCAATTAAGCGAGAGGGTGCCGAAGCAGGCTGCATGACTCAAAAGTTTGCGGCATCCAAAATGTGGAAGAGAGGGGACCTGAGCCAGCTCCCTCCTGGCTGCTCTGCCCCCTCTGCTGTCCCTCTGTCCCCATGCCGTTTCCAGTTTTCAAGTCCCAGTTCAGAAAACAACTACATCAACAAGAAGGCATATGTGTATGTGCACCCCTGCTAGCTGGGGACCTCATGTAAGTGCTTCTTTAATGAAAAATTCACAGCCTGGAGTGGAATGGGAAAAGCACACCATCTGCACTGGCCCACTTTCTCTCCTGAGCGGGCTTATTTCTTCTTGAATGAGAAGGAATGCCCACCTCATGGGCATTCAGGATGCTGTCGGGGGCAGTTTGTAAGGTGGTAGATATATGTAGGCTACGAGACTCTTAATTGAGAAACAAGGTCCTTGATGAACACTCTGAGGTTCCCTGCAGAATTTTGAGAGTGAGTGGGTGCATCACAGTATTTTGGGGGAGGAGAAAGTCCAGTCCTTCAGGAGCTTCTCAAAGGATATCAGACCCCATCTCTAGGTCCTCTTCAAAAAATCTATTCAGGTGGGGTGTGTAGGTTATTCCTTCATTGTCAGGAAACTCTACTTCTGTGGTGCTGAGGCCTTCCCACGCATAAGCAATCCTTGGGCGGGTGCGGCAAAATGCAGCTTCGGGGGAGTCGTTCGGCAAAGATCTGGACTCAGTAGGTCTGGGACGAGATGCAGGAATTTTTTTATTTTTAGCAAGCACTCCACAAGGACCGTGCTCTGAGGCCCACTATTCTGTTATGATAATAGATACTCTTGAAGGTTTCATTTAATGGCCTATAGTTTTTAACGGAATTAAAGCCAGAGACTACTAAGCATAAGAAACAAAATTTTAAAAAAAATTGCTGTTACAATGATGTGGCTATCTCCTTCCTTAAAAACTTGGACTTTTTTTTTTTTTTGGTCCAACTTATACTTGTAGAGGGCAAAAGCCATACATGGTTTTGTTTTAATTCACAGTTTTAATATAGTGCCTGGTCCATAGTAGGTGCTCAGTAAATGTGTATTTAAGTGGATGTTCACACTTCTAGCAATAGGTCTGAAAGCTGGTTTCCTTTCAAATAAATCCACACAGCCCAATTTTGTTTGGGGGCCTGCCTGATTTCTCCAGCAGGGGTTGGGGCTGGAGGGAGCCTGTAGACCAGTGCTAATTGGTGTCATTGAGTAATTAATGCAGAATCAGGCCCTGAGCAGATTCCCAGGGAGACAGACACTGAGGGAGGCTTTCATGCTTGGTGGGATGGGAGCTGCTTGCTCAAAGGATGTTCCCAGAGTGCTGAGACGACTGGCGTGGTCCGACGGAGGTGGTTTGGCAGCCAGAATGGGGTTCGTGGAGCGAGTTTGGAGGGGGTTTGTGTTAGTGCCACGGTTCTGCACAATATGGAGCGTGGCGAGTTTGACTTTAAAGAAACACAAACCCCAGGCATAGGCTCTGGGAGCCAGGTCTGTGTCAACCCTGAAGGATTGATGGGTTCTGAAGGAAGACTGTGGCTCGAGGCATTGACTCAGTGTAGCCTGGGGTCCTCCCCCTCCTGTGGCCTGGGCCTTCTGGGACATCCCTACTCTTGGCCTGCTATTCAAGGCTCCCAGGGATGCGTCTCTGTTTACGTTTTCTGCGATTCCCTTATGACCCCTATGTTCCAGTATTCCCCAAGAATCCCATACTCTGTTTTCTGGCTTTTGCTTGTGCTATTCCCTCCATCTAAAACAATTTTAAGTCCCTTTCTCTCCTGGCTGAATCCCATCATCCTTCATGGTTTAGCTCAAATATCACTTCTTCCAGACTGCTTTCCCTAACCCCATGTATCAGTCAGCATTGGTTGGGTTTTGCTGCAATAACAAACATCTCCAAAGATCTCAGTAGCTTAAGGCTGCAAAGTTGCTTTCTTGCTCACACAACATCTTTGACAGAGGGTAGCAGGAAGGCTCATGTGTAGTCACTCAGGAAGTCAGGCTCCTAGGGGCTCCATCTTGACACATACTCTGTCATCACAGCAATAGTAGGAGAAGGCAACATGGTGAATCACCTCACCTGGCTCTGCAAGTGACACGGGTGCTATTGGCCAAAGCACGTTCATTGGCTGCTGTTTAGTTCAGCAAGCCAGGGTTGTATAATTGCTCCCACTGAAATTCCCCACCTGGAATGTGTATGGACAGTCCTTCAGTCTCCTGGAGTCATCAGGTGGGCTAGATGCTTCTCAGTCTTTCCAGAACCCCTCTACTTCTTCCGTTTTAGCCCTTGCCTCACTTACTGTAAACCATTCCTAACTGGTCTGTCTTTCCCCAATGAGTGAATCCATGAAGACAGAGGGCTGGGTCTTGTTCCTTGCTGGGGTCCCAGCTCTGGGTTTGGCTCGGAGGAGATGCTTGGCAAATGGTGGTAGGGGAGGCAGGTGAATGATTGGGTGGCCTATTCCTGCTTCCCTATAGCACTAGCTTTGCCCCGGGTGGGATCAGGGTGGGTCTCCAGCCCCCGTGACTCTCCCCTCTCCCCTTCACAGGCGCCGGGTCCTGGCCATCTCAGGTGGGATCGAGCACATTGGGAACCTCCGTTGGGAGCTGGCCTTGTGTCTCCTGGCAGCCTGGACCATCTGCTACTTCTGCATCTGGAAGGGGACCAAGTCCACAGGAAAGGTAAGAGGTGCATCTTCAAGCAACTAGCCACCAGCAGGGGAGGACATGAGCTGTCCTTGTATAAGATCACAGGTGACCCGGAGAGTGCCCCGAGTTTGAATTATAAAAGTTAGCTCTTATGCTGGAAGGTAGGAGGAGCACTGGACTGGGAGTCCACTCAGGAGCTCAGAGCTAGAACCCAGTGCACCACTCACATGCCACACACCTCAGGGCTGGTCAGTTCTGCCTTTTGAGCCTCAGTTTGCTTGTCTGTGAAATAGCAAAGCCTGTCCTGTCTTACTGAGAGCTCTGCAAGGAAAGGGGAGGTAAAATGCTTTGAAAACTGGAAGTGCTGAAGTACAACCATGTAGTTTTTGTAATGAAGACATGGGCTTCAGGCATGTGCCAGGGCAGGAAATGCTGGCTGCCTGCACTGATAGGCCCCAGGACCTCACCCACTAAGAGTCTGTGGATGGAGGGCAGCTGCGTCCATTTCGTTGCCTTGCCGTGCCATCCGTACTGTGTGGCCTCCGGGACCTGCATCTCCTCTCGGGGGGGGGGGGCGGCGGAGAAGTGGGAGGAAGCAGCCAGGTCTCAACAGCCCTGGCCAGGAAGTTAGCACGGCTCTCCCACTCACAGGCACCTGGCTGGAGCCTGAGGCATGGCCTCAGCTGCCTGCCAGGGAGGCTCAAGATGTAGGGGAACACGGGGGGAAGTCTAGTGAGCACAGCCATCTGTGCCATAAGAATCAATGCACATGTTGTACATGTAGCTCATGGACAAGTCCCGCCCACTCACGTGCTTTAAGGGAAAAAAAAAAAAAGTAGAGATGCCTGGGTGGCTCAGCTGGTTGGGCGGCCTACTCTGATTTCAGCTCAGGTCATGATCCCGGGGTTGTGGGATCTAGCCCCACGTTGGGCGCCATGCTGTCAGTGGAGCCTGCTTGGGATTCTCTCTCTCCGCCCCCCCTCTGCCTCTCCCTGCTGGTGTGTGCACAGGCGCACACGTGTGTGTGCTGTCTCTCAAATACATTAAAATAAAAGCATAGTTGCCAACACTTAAAAATCAGGAGATTTCATGTTGGAAAAGGAAGTATGATTCTGGTATCCTTTGGAAAGTTGAAAGGTTTGGCAGCACTGGGCCTGCATGCCTACACAGCAGCTGGGTTGGCGGAGCTGAGCAGTAGCCACTGCCTTCTAGGGATACTCTGGTTGGCCACAGTCCTCACCATTCCCTATTGCCCTGACGCTCTAGCTGAATGTCAGTGCCAGTAGTTTGCTCATTTGTGCTATTCCATTTTTTCTTGTGGAAAAGGGGACCTGCAGCTTTTCTTATTCCAGTCACCCTGACCATCTCACTCCTTGCCTGCCTGTTTCTGGTAGGCATCACCTTTATTCTAAGCTGTTGGCTGGATCAGGGACTGGAGGTCAAACCTCTAAGGAGATGGGAACTTAACCACTCTGGGTCCTTTTACAAAAGGTGGTTCCCTCATTTCCCACAGTGGTAGGTATTGACTGGTGGGCATACCTACTGGGGGGAAATTAGGCGAGCAGAACAGAGATATTGACAAGTTTCCATGCTGAGGGTGGTAAGGGAGCTAAGGAGGTACTAGAAAGTAATCATAAATTTGCCTGGTGCATCAGAGAAAGGAGAACGGAGACTCATGTTCTGTCGGCCTAGATGATTTTGCTAATCTTTGCTTTCTCTAGTTTGCATCATGAAAACAATAGAATTTTTCTGTTTTTCCAAATCTAAAAATCAGTGCATTATTGATGTACTTCTTTAGACTACATACACGCTGCTCCTGTCCCCTTTTTTGCTGCCTCTTCTGGCTAAAGAGGAGGAGAATGACTTGGAGGAGTGAAGAACCAGAGTTTGGAATCAGGATTCACATCTGAGGTCTGTCACTCACTAGCTGTGACCTTGGCACATCACTTAACTTTTCTGAGCCTCAGTTTCCTCTTCTGCAAAATGGGGATTGATCATTAAGTTTGTCTCATGGGGTGATTGCCAGGATGAGATGCAAGGATGCATATTTAATGCTTAGCGGAGTGTGTGACTAATAGTAAGTGCTAAATAATGGTGATTCTTAAAAATCTTATTATAATGATAAAATTTACTCATATGAGAAGTTGTTTCTGGGCATCTACTCTCTGCCTAGCATTAGTCAATGGATATCTAAAGGCGAATGAAACACAGCCTCTACCCTACCCAGTTAATATACGTGAGAGTGCTTTGTGAAGTGCAAAGGGAAGGGACACTGCTTCTACCATGATTACCACTTTCTTGGGAGTCAATGCCAAGGCCAGCAGGCTTGGCTGGCTAGCAGTTGTGTGTGGTGGGGGCGAGGGCCATTGGATAAGGCATTAGTGCATGCATGTACTTGGGTTGTCCATGTGGGCTCATGTAGCCTTGAGCTCTTGGGCCCAGAACATGGGCCACAGCAAAATTTGGTTCCATTTGGCTCTTAGGAGGAAGCTGAGTCCCACTATAGGGCCACTTGCCATTGGCTGGGCTGTTGAGCCTGTGTGTTGAGAATTCTAATGCAGGGACTGGGTTTCAAGGAAGGACTAGCAGGCTGCATTCTTGGAGATTTCAAAAGAGACATATGGGGAAGCATGGGAGAGAACATTCATCCACAGCCTTCTGTTCGCTGCACACTCTGCCAGGCATTTTTCATCCACATTAGCACATGAGATCCCACAACCTGGGGAGATACTGCCTCGAGTTCATAGGTGGAGACCCAGAGGCTGAGAGATTGAGGAGCCTGGCCTGAGTTGGATGAAGACTGTGCCTCGGCACTGACCCCGTGCTGCTCCCATCTTGCCTGTCCTTGGACTCGATCAAATTTTAGAAGATTGTGATATTTTGAGTGATGTCCTTTCACGCATTCTGCCTGAGCCTACTTTCTCTCATCACTAGTAGGCATGGTAATGAGGGCAGTAGTACTTGTGATAGTAACAGGTGATGGTCATTGAGTGCCTCACATGCCCACTCCGTTTAGAACTTGAAACAAGCCCAGGAGACAGGGGCAGTCATTATCTCTGTTTCAGACGAGGAAACTGAGGCCTGGACGGAGTAAGTAACTTGCTTAAGGACCCTCAGGTAGGAAGCAGACCCCAAGCCTTGGTGGCCACATAGCCTGGGCTTTGGATGAGAGTACTATCCTGCCTGCCCTCTGTGGTGTAGCGATAATGAGTTTTCTTATGCGCTGATTATAAAGAGGCAGTTGATGAGATAACATAGCACACAGTGGGGGCTCAGTGGTTGTTGGTTGCAGATGTAATAAGATGGTGGTTTTAAGGGAAATGCTGAAATCCGATGAGCCAATTAAGCATTTTCCTGAAGGCTGGGTTTCAGGGGCTCTTCCCCTGTTCCATGCTCAAGACCAGGGTTAGCATCAGGATGGAATGTGGTTTTCCAGAGCTGTTGTGATTTCTCAGAAACCATGTGCTTTACCCCCACCCCTGACATTTTATTAGTGAAGAAATTTAGGCTCAAAGAGCAGAAGGGACTTGTCCAAGGCCACACAGGGAGTAAGTGACAAGTGTCAGGTTAGGAACTAGAGCCTGGTGGCCCAGCTCCTCAGCTCTTTATATATGATGAGGTTCTAACAGTTTAAGGAGACCAGGGGTCCCCCATCAGCACATGGTGTCTTCTCAGGAGAGGGTCTGTTGCTTTTCTTACTGTTTATTGTCCGCCTCACCTTGGACATAAGCCTAGGGTCCAAAGGTTTTTCAGGTTCTGTACAAAAACAGCTAAAAATAAACGCAGGTCATATGAGTCTTCCTGAGTGGGGAGCCACCGCTCCTGTCTCTTGCCTATGACCAGAGCCACTTTCATGAGGCTGTCCAAGGAAGGAGAACCCTGTCTTTCTGCTCTTGTCCAGGCCACGACTGAGTTCCAGCCCACTTCCCATACTCAGATTTCAGCAGAAAATTCTGAAATTTCATTAGCTTGAGAAAAGTTTCCTGGCCCAGGTTTAACTTAATTCATTGAACGTGTCTCTTGCTGCTGGAGGCATGCATTACAGACTCACCTGTTAGCAGATGACTGTCTAAATGGAGGTTTGGGATCAGGTCACAAATGAGTAGATCACAGATGAGTCTGTGACGGGACCATAGAGGAAGGCCCAGCCACCCTCTCCAGTGGCTCAACAGGCAGTGTGTGGGCTCCTGATCTGTGTTGATATTAGCATACCCCCCACAGATGGTCTCCGCAAATGTCCTTCAGTGCCCTCCCCTCCTGCTCCCTGTTTGAGTACTTTACGGTCTTCTGACATCACAGAGGCCAGCATTCAGGATGTCCCCAGGGTCAGAGTGAGCAGCATCTCCTGTCAGAAGAAGCTGCTGTGGGTTGGAAAGACACAAACTAGATTCAAACTTCAGTACGTAGCAAGGTGCCACCTAACTGTTCTTAATAAACATTTGTGGAATGGATGAATTTCACCTGTGCCTGGGGCACCCTGCAAGGTGCTGGGATCCAGTAGAGAGGGTGGTGGGCCATCTTGTCCCCATAGAGTGTGTGCCTAGCAGGGCAGGCACAGACAGATAAGCCATTGCAATTTAGTGTGTTAGTGCTAGCATTCACAATAGAACAGCTAGAGAATCAGATGCTGTGAATGTTGGGATTCTAATGGCTGCATACTGGCTCTGGAATATCGGAACATAGCATGTCAGAGCTGGGAGGCATCTTGGCTTTTAAGGTCAAACCCTATTGTACAAATAAGAGAGTAGAGGCCCAGAGAGGTTGCAAGGTTTGCTCAAGGCCACCCTGTTTGGAAGGAGCAGAGCCGGGATTCAAGCCTGGGTCTGTCTGCCTTCCCTAAGCCTGATCCTCCTCTGCTCTCATGCCCTCAGCTGGGAGTTCATGTGCAAGTTCAGCGTGAGCACATTGATCATAGTTCTAAGCACACAGTAGGTGTTTATTTCCCTACCCCAAGGCAACAGCTATGGTTTATTTCTGCATAGCTTTTTTTTTTTTCTCTCTTTAGGCACAATTCCAAATTCTAGAAGTCTGAATTAGAAAATAAATAAAAACCTTTCTCAATTGTTAATTAAATTCTGCCAAGATGTAGGATTCTAAGATACTTGATTTCTTCACGAGGAAACTTCCAGGCTGTTTGTAACTTGTCATCTTCTGCATGATAAACAGTTTTACTCCAGATAATTGAAATCAAGTGTTCACAACATGGAGACATCTTTGTGATTTTTCTGTGTCCTTGGTTTTTGTAGTTTGTTTTTAAAGACTTTATTTTTAAGAGCAGTTTTAGGTTCACAGCAAAATTGAGCAGAAAGTACAGAGATTTCCCATGTATCCCCCTGCCCCCACACACGTGTCACCTCCCCCTTTATCGACACCGACCACTGGAGTTGGGCATTTGTTACAGTTGATGAACCTACCTCATCATCACCCAAAGGCCCTAGTTTACATGAGGTTTCAGTCTTGTTGTACATTCTGTGCATTTGGATAAGTGTATAATGACACGTACCTGCCATTATAGTATCCTACAGAGTAGTTTTACCACCCTAAAAATCTTCTGTGCCCCACCTTTTCCTCTCTCCTATCCCTAACCCCTGACAACCACTCATCCTTTTTTTTTTTTTTTTTTTTTTACTGTCTCCATAGTTTCAACTTTTCCGGAATGTCATTATCATTGTAATCATACAGTATGTGGCCTTTTCAGATTGGTTTCCTTCACTTAGTAATATGCATTTAAGGTTCCTCCATGTCTTTTGATGGCTTACAAGTTCATTTCTTTTTTTTTTATGCTTTTTTTATTTTGAGGGGCAAGGAGGGGCAGAGAGAGAGGGAGAGAGAACCCCAAGGAGGCCTCCAGGCTCAGCAGGGAGCTTGACATGGGGCTGGATCTCATGAACCATGAAATCATGATCTGAGGCGAAATCAAGAGTCGGACGCTTAACTGACTAAGGCCCAAGTGCCCCCCAAAGTTAATTTCTTTTTAGCACTGAATAATAGTCCATTGTCTGGATGTATCATGGTTTATCCATTCACCTTAATTTTTTTTCTTTGATAGTTGACACACAATGTTACATTCGTTTCAGGTGTCCAACATAGTGATTGGATATCTCTATATGTTATGCTGTGCACACCACATGTGGACTTACCATCTGTCACCATACAACACTATTATGATACCATTCATATGCTCCCTATGTCTTACCTTTCATTCCTGTGACTTACTCATTCCGGCCTGTGCCTCCCACACCTCTTCACCCATTTTGCCTGTCCTCCCACCCCCTCCCCTCTGGAAATCATCACTTTGTTCTCTGTATTTATAGGTCTGATTCTGCTTTTTGTTTATTTGTTCGTTTTGTTTTTTAGATTCCATGTATGAGTGAAGTCAAATGGTATTTGTCTTTCTCTGTCAGGCTTCTTTCATGTAGCATTATACCGTCTACATCCATCCATGTTGCTGCAAATGGCAAGATTTCATTCTTTTCATAGCTGAGTAATATTCCATTGTGTATACATACCACATCTTTATCCATTCATCTGCTGATGGATACTTAGGGTGCATCCATATCTTATCTATTATAAATAATACTGCAATTAACATAGGGTGCGTATCTATTCACCTACTGATAGACATTTTGGGTACTTCCAAGTTTGGCAATTATGAATGAAGCTGTTATAAACATTTGTGTTCAGATTTTTGTGTGGACATCAGTTTTCAACTCTGGATAAATACCAAGGAGTGTGATTGCTGGATTGTATGGTGAGCGTTTTGTTTTATAAGAAGCTGCCACTCTGTCTTCCATTTCGCATTCCCACCGGCAGTGAATTACAGTTAGTATTGCCCCATATCCTCGCTAACATCCAAGTGTTTTGGATTTTGGCCATTGTCTCATTATTTTAATTTTCATTTCTCTGATGACACATAATACAGAGCATTTTTCTTATGCCTACTTGCCATCTGAGTATCTTCTTTCGTGAGGTGTTTGTTAAGGTCTTGGGCCCATTTTTTTTTTCTTAATGTTTATTTTTATTTTTGAGTGAGAGAGACAGAGCATGAATGGGGGAGGGGCAGAGAGAGAGGGAGACACAGAATCTGAAGCAGGCTCCAGACCCTGAGCTATCAGCACAGAGCCTGACACGGGGCTTGAACCCATGAGCTATGAGATCATGATCTAAGGCCAAGTCAGATGCTGAACCGACTGAGCCACCCAGGTGCCCAGAGCCCATTTTATAATCAGGTTGTTTTCTTATTGTTGAGTTTTAAGTGTTTTGTGTGTGTGTGTGTGTGTGTGTGTGTGTGTGTGTGTGTGTGTGTTTTGGATAACAATCCTCTATTAGATGTGTCTCTTGCAACTATTTAAAAAAATGTTTTTTAAATGTTTATTTATTTTGAGAATGAGAGACACAGCACAAGCAAGGGAAGGGCAGAGAGGGAGACACAGAATCCGAAGCAGGCTCCAGGCTCTGAGCTGTCCTCACAGAGCCCAACATGGCTCTCAAACCCATGAGCTGTGAGATCATGACCTGAGCCAAAGTAGGACAGATGCTCAACTGACTGAACCACCCAGGTGCCCCTCTTGCAACTATTTTTTGAGCTTATTGTTCTTTAAATCTTTTTTTAATGTTTATTTTTGAGAGAGAGAGAGAGAGAGAGAGACTGAGACAGAGAGACAGAGTATAAGTGGGGAAGGGGCAGAAAGAGAGTGAAACACAGATTCCGAAGCAGGCTCCAGACTCTGAGCTGTCAGCACAGAGTCCGTTCCATGGCTTGAACTCACGAACTGTGAGATCATGACCTGAGCCGAAGTCAGATGCTTAAGTGACTGAGTCACCCAGGTGCCCCTAAGCTTATTTTTTTTTAATCTTTCAACATTTATTTGCCCTTGAGAGGCAGACAGAGTGAGAGGGGGAGAGGCAGAGAAAGGGAGACACAGAATCTGAAGCAGCCTCCAGGCTGTCAGCATAGAGCCTGACATGGGGCTCGAACCCACAAAGTGTGAGATCATGACCTGAGCTGAAGCTGGACACTTAACCGACTGAGCCACCCAGGTGCCCCCCTAAGCTTATTTTTTAAAATAGTCTCTGCAGCCAACATGGGGCTCCAACTCACGACCCTGAGATTAAGAGTCGTAGTCTCTACCTACTGAGCCAGCCAGGCACCCCTCTTGCAACTATTTTCTCCTAGTCTTTGGTTTCTCTTCTTACTCTCTTGACATTATCTTTGGCAGAACAGAAGTTTTCATTTTAATGAAGTGTATCTTATCACCTGCTTCATGGATCCTGCCTTTGGTGTTGTGTCTAAAAAGTCATTGCTGTACCCAAAGCCACTTAGGCTTTCTCCAATTATCTTCTAGGAGCTTTATAGTTTTATGTTTTATATTTAGGTCTATGATCATTTCAAGTTAATTTTTGTGAAGGATGTAAGGTCTGTGTCTAGATTTATTTATTTTTTGCATGTGGATGTCCATTTGTTGAAAAGACTATCTTTGCTCTGTCCTTATTTTTTTGTTTTTATTCATCAACCAAATTCATCTTGACCATCCCTGCCACCCACTCCTCCCCTGATCTCATAAGCCTGAAACCACCAAGGCATTTTTGACAACTTCTCCCTTTATGTCTCATGCAGTTATTGACCAACTCGCCTTTTGTAATTACCCTGGCAAACATCCTGTCCTCTCCATTTATTGTCCATCCATCTACTCACCCACACATGCAACAAATATTGAGCCCTCAGTAGCTCTTCAGTACCTCCAGAGTGAAAATTGCTCTTAGGATTTCCCATTTGTACAAACATATTGCTGACACGCAGAATAATACAAATGAAATGCTGTATATTCTATGAAACAGCAATTTCAAATAACTTCTGTATGCTCCTGTCTTCATTCTATTTTATCAAATGACAGCATGTGAAGCAATGTTGTGGTTTTGCAATATTTTCCTGGTACCTCTATGCATATTTGTTGAAGATGGAAAAAACTGGTGATTACTGGTTGTCCTTCCTTTGTAGCTTTGCTAAACCTTAGTCTAACTCAGGGAGTAGCCAGATCTGGCCAAAGGCCTGTTTTTGTACATAAAGTTTTATTGGAACATAGCCACATCCCTTCCTGTAGGCATTGTAGGTGGCTGCTTTTGTGCTACTGTATAGCAGTAGACTTGAATGGTTGTGACAGAGACGATGTGACCCACAAAGCCTAAAATATTTACTCTCTGCTCCTTCACAGAAAAAGTTTGTAGATCTGTAATTTTTTTAAGTTTATTTATTTATGTTGAGAGAAGGGGGGGGAGGGGAGGAGTGCAGAGGGAGAGAGAGAGAATCCCAAGCAGGCTCTGCACTGTCAGCACAGAGCCTGATGCGGAGCTCGAACTCACAAACTGTGAGATCATGACCTGAGTTGACATCAAGAGTCAGCCGCTTCGCTGACTGAGCCACCCAGGCGCCCCAAGTGGGTCTGTAATCTGTGAAACTAATTCACGCAGACTCTCTGCCATCTAACAAGAAACTAATATAAACTGCTGTCACCCAAAACATGGATGATTTCAAACACTGCAAAGCGTTAGTGATAGCTGCAGTGCAGAGGTTTTCTGAAAGGTCCTTAAAATCTCACCCCAGCCTTTGTAGCCCACAGATGTGCTATTTCTTGTGTCCAAATGCTCACTTGCTATGGATGTTACTCATTCACTCATTAATTCATCCAGTAAGTGTTGCATACTTACTGTGTGCCAGGTACCAGGCTGGGGGTTCTTCTCAGCGGTGGGTAATCCAGACCGTGGAGTTACGGCCTGCTGGGGGAGATGCAGAATGAATAAGTAACAGAAATGCTATGGATGGA
The DNA here is from genome assembly GCF_023721935.1 of Panthera uncia. NCBI lineage: Eukaryota > Metazoa > Chordata > Mammalia > Carnivora > Felidae > Panthera > Panthera uncia. Next base: position 50,282,500 of record NC_064816.1, read on the forward strand.
AGACAAGTGGGGCTGGGAGAGAAAAGAACAAGGGCGGGGGACCCTTCGCAGGGGTCAGAGAAGCGTTCCTTCAAGAGAGGTGTCCATCTGCGATGGGAAGGACGAGCAGGGCTTGGTCGGGTGAGCAGCACATGTGAAGTTTTCAAATGGGAAGGATCTGGTGAATGTGCAGCGAAGCAACTGGGAGTCCAGATAGAATCGGTGATGGCATGAGATGGGGCAGGGGAAGTCGGCAGGGGTCGGACCTTGCAAGTCATGGGGAAAGGGCAGGATTTTATTCTAAGTGTGATGGAGAGCCCCTGAATGTTTTTAAGCAGCATGATATGATGTTCATCCTTAAAAGCTGATTCTGGCTGCCTGTTGCAAGTGGATGGGTGAGAGACAGGCTGTGGGAGCCCTGTTAGCAGGTGACCAAGGCAGAGGTAGCAGCGGAATGGAGAGAAATGGTCGCATCAGTCGACTTTTGGCGTGGCATCCTTGTTCTGTGGGGCCAGAAGGTGCACAGGGGTTCGAGACCTTAAAGTCCTTTGACTGTGGAATGGGGGTGGCTGGCCCAGCTTTGGTCCCGGACACTCTGCCCTCTGCAGGCAGCCGTCCTGCCCACCAGATAGGGTGTCCCCTCATGCTGCCCCCCACTCCCTCCCCATCTGGCTCCTGGTTTTTGCTCTCTCCTCTGCCCAATTTCTTCCTCTGTCCTCCTCTTGGTGGATGATTTATGGATTTTTCCCCCTCATTTCCTGGTCTCCAGGAGCAGAGGTTGGGAGGGGAGGGCACTGCAAAAACAATTCTGGTCTCTTCCCCGCCTCCTACTATTGCCACTTTAAAGGAAGCTGCAGGATTAGCTGGGATTTTAAGAAGAATCCTGCCTTTTCACTGCTTTGGGGCTCTGTTTTTATTCTTTTCAGAGCTCTAGGACACCAAGGCAGGAGAAAAGAAAACACACACACGCGCGTGAGCGCGCGCACACACACACACACAGAGAAACAGCTGCAAATAGCCTTGAACTGATTTTTTTTTCTTCCCCTTCCTTCATTCACCAACAAGTAGAAGAATTGGAGGTGGCACAGGACTCTTAAACAGCCCGTGTCATCTGCATGATGTTAATAGTAAAGCAAATGGTTAAGTGGCACTTTGTTCCAGGCCCTGTTCTAAGGCTCTAATTACATTAACCTACTGAGTCCTCACAACAACCCTGTGAGAAAGGTGTGACAATTACCCCATTTTGCAGATGAGAAGACCAAAGTTCGTAGGGCTTAAGCTGTGTGCCCTAAGATCCTGGGGGGACCAGAGCCTGTTGGGATGGGGGAGGAACAAGGTGGGGCCCCTGGGCAGGTGAGGGCACCCACTCCAGGCGGTCTGCCCTAGAGCTGCCTCATGGACGCACAGCCCAGAGGGGCCCTGGGAGGCTCCTCCCCAGAGTGTGTGCCTTCCCCCCCCCCCCCCCACCAAGGCGGGTTAGAGCCGCCAGCGGGGAAACCACCAGGAGCCCCACACAGAAAATTTATTCTTCAGGAGCACCCTCTAAAGTGGCTAATGGATTCAATGAGGCATAAAGCAGGAGTAAAGGGGGCAGGGGAAATAAAAGGGAAAGATGTGTGAAAGGGAAGAGAACAGGCCCAGGGAAGGAACTGGGCAGCGCTGTCTCTAGGCCCTCAAGTGGCCTTTGTTGCAGCCTGAAGCAAGTGGGGACGGCCTTGGTGGCAGGGCTCTCCCAGTGGCCCGGCTGATGTCTGCATTCAGAGAGGAAACTAGAGCGCTCATGAGCTGCATGCAGAGAGCCCAGGCGGCCGGCGCAGGGAGGTCCCTGCCCTCGGGCCCCCAGAGCCCGAGGACACCCGGAGCCTGAGCCGCTGCGAGGGGGCTTTTGTGCCCAGTTGGGAGTGCTTCTCCCACAACTGTGGTTTGGGGAGAGCTGTAGATTGTCACATTAAGTCAAAGGAGTTTAGCATCTTGATTCAACCCTTTCTTTGGCCTTGAATGACAGCGCGTCACCTTTAGCGGGAACCCTGGCAGCGAGGAAGGTTGGAAAGGAGGGAAGCTTTGCGACTCAGTAATACCGTCTTTATTAAAGCACAAAGGCCCCCCAAAGTCCCAGTGGTTGCTGGATGGGAGGGGCTCTGCAGGGCTGGCCGCCTCCTGAGAAGGCCCGTTGGAGCACCGCACGGGGGACCTGGCTGGGGGCAGCGGGCACTGTTAACCCTCATGGAGCGGAGCACCTCTGGGGACCTGGCACGCTTGGAGCCCACCCGCATGCGTGGCCTCCCTGGGAATCAGGAGCCCACCCTCCCCTATGGCAGGCACGGAAGAGTCAAAGTGGCTTTGCTGTCAATGTGAGGCCAAGAGCAGTGCTTTTGGAAAACTAAACCAGAAGCAAGTGGGTACTTATTTTGTGCCTACTGAATGTCAGCACCGTACTAGGCATTCACAAAAGAATTGTGAGCTATGTATCCTGCCCACAAGAATCTGGCAAAGGAGATGAAGAGAGATAGCAATTAAGAGGAACAGAATAAGCCAGCGTTTGGGGTCCAGAGTCCCACCCCACTACTCACCAACTGTGTGATTCAGTGCGTGCCACCATGACCTTGTATGGCTGTTCATATCACTTCATCTCTCAGGGCCTCAGTTTCCTCTTCTGTCAAGATTAGCATGACAAGTGCAGTGACAAGTTGGTAGCTGTGCTGATGTCACTAAAGAGAGAACAGATGAGGCAGGGGGTCCTGGCAGCCAGAGCATGCTGAAGGGGGAGGAAGACAGGAAAGGGGTCAGAGTGTCTAGGAGGTTCTGGGTAGTGGTGAACAGGAAGGGTGATGAGCATAGGCCCAAAGGGGACTTTGGGGGAGCATTGAGAGGTCATGTGAGCCTGAGCAGACTGTGGAGTGGATGGCGAAGCAGGGGGCTGGCAAGTTACAGTGCACCTGCTTGCTCTTGGCTGGCGGCAGTGTAGTGTAGCTGGAATTGACAGGGAGCCGCTGTCTTCCTCCAGAGCCCCTGCTAGATCCCTCCTTCCTCCCTATCCCTGTGTCAGTCAGGGATATTGCCACTGTGTCAGTCAGCATTCAGCCAGAGCAGCAGAACCAGTAGGCGATGTAGAGATTTTGTGCGAGGCACTGCTGATTGTGGGTGCTGGCCGGGCAAGTGTGAGGTCTGTAGGGGAGGCTGCAACTCTTGAGCAAGAGCTAATACCACTGCCCACAGGTACCACTTCTTCCTTAGGGAAACCTTGCTTCTGTTCCTGAGGCCTTGTAGCTGATGGAATCAGACCCACCCAGATCATTTGGGATAATCTCCCTTATCATCAGTCAGCTGCTGGTGGACCTTAATCACATCTACAAAACACCTTCACAGCAACACCTACATTGGTGACTGTAGCCTAGCTACCTTGCACACTAGAGTCCTTCTCGTGCCATCATCCAGAGGTGTCCTACCCACCTGGCTGATAGCACAGGGGCTACCCTCCGTGCCCCCTGCCCAGGCCCATTGTCCACCACTGCCAGGCTCAGCTTCCTTCACCATGGCTTTCATTGCATCACTTCTCTGAGAACTCTGGAGCAGCCCCCGTTACCTGTAGCACCCACTCTGGTCTCTCAAAATCAGCCAACCAATATCGTAGCACTGAGTATTTTTGGGTTTTGTACAGTTCCTTTTCCCTGAAATCTCCTTTCTCCTCTGTTGTGAGGTAAATTAATAACCATGCAGCTTGGATGTCACTGCTTCCCTGGGATCATCCCTAGCACAGGGATGTTTCATAACTGCCTGTTTACTTGCCTGCTTACACTCCAGCCTCTAAACTTGTTTGGAGTTGCTATCTGCAGTCCCAGGCACAGGGCATGCTTAATAAATATTTGCCTCTCCGAGTAAGAAGTCTCCCTGAGCTCACAAGCCTGGCAGTCATGAGACAATGACAGGCAAACTTGGGCCGGCTGCATGCTGCTGGCAGGTGGCTGCCATCAAGGGCCACCGGAGGAGTTCAGAGAAGGCCCGGAAGGATGAGAGTGGAAGGGGTCTGGAAAGCTTCCTGGAGGAACAGGAGATATCAGGGTAGGGCATAAAAACAGCAAAAAGAGGAAGCAGGAGTGGGAAGAAGGCACGGTGCTGCCCGTCACCCTGCCAATGCCCGTTACTTGCCAGTGACACAGGGAGGACTGGCGGGGTGAGAGGCATAGAGGCAGGGAGGCAGGTTTGGGGGGAAAGCTAGCTTGCAGTGAGGGAGACTTAAATCTCCTCCATCCAATGAGAACATTCCCCAAATGCCAGGGAAGGATTCAAGCTGGACCTTCAAATGTGGGCAGAATGTCAGGGCGGGAGGGAAGGCAACCAGACACGAGGGAAGAGCTGTTGGCGGGGAGTGTCTTGCTGGGGGAGGCGGGGAGTGGACCAAGGTTTTCTGGATGGATGAGGCTGGTGATTTTGGCAGAAGTTTCACACTTTTTAACCTTCCCATCAAAATCACCTCCCATGGGGATGGGAAACCATATGAATAAAGTATTTCCTTCAGCATTTTCAATGGTGTAAAAAAAAAAAAAAAAAAAAAAAAGGATCCTAAGAGCCCAACAGTCATGGAATAGCTTATTATGTCATGGGATATTTACTCGGTGGAATTTAAAAACAGCTTTTGGCAAAATGGGGAGAACATGCTTTGCGAAGGACTGTTAAATGGAAAAGGTACAATATACAATATTGAATTACATCATGTTATGATTAAACAAGGTATAAACTCTGGTTATACGTGTATAAGGATCAGAAGGCAGCACAGGAACATTCTGGGGAAACTAGCCTTTCACTTTTAAATACTCAGTGCTATGATATTGGTTGGCTAATTTTGAGAGACCAGAGTGGGTGCTACAGGTAATGGGGGCTGCTCCAGAGTTCTCAGAGAAGTGATGCAATGAAAGCCATGGTGAAGGAAGCTGAGCCTGGCAGTGGTGGACAATAGGCCTGGGCAGGGGGCACGGAGGGTAGCCCCTGTGCACTCAGCCGGGTGTGGGTAGGACACCTCTGGACGAGAGTGTAGGAAAGACTCTATAATGTGCAAGGTAGCTAGGCTACAGTCACGTGATTCAAACACCTGTGTTAATGTTGCTGTGAAGGGGTTTTGTGCTTGTGATTACGGTCCACCAGCAGCTGGCTTACATCCTCCCCCCTCCCCCCGCCCGCTTTCCTCTCTTCTTTTTTCCTTCTCTCTTTTCCTCTTTCCCTTCCTCTTCCCTCCTCATTCAGTGAGTGAGCATCCATTGCTTATTGTCAGGGGCTCTTCTGCATTTCCTTATTTCTTGTTAGTTGATTCAATCAGCTGACAAGTATGTGTTGCCTGCCATGTGTTAGGACCTATTTCATTGATTGGGGTGAAAGTTCCAAAGCAATTTCCTGACAATCACACAACCAAGCCCTCTTCCTTCCACCTCCTCCCAACACCGGTGGCTAGGAAAACAGAGGGACAACCTATCTTGGGGGAGAGGAGTGAAAAATGAGGCGGAGTCCATAGGAATTGTGTGTGATCCCAAGTGTGCAGCTGTAGGTGTGATACCCTTATCTAAGGACCAGCAGAAATGAGGGGTGATGATAGGTCTGGGGGGGATGCAGGATGATATGGAGGGTGTCACAGAAGCTATGGAGTCAGACTGACCCAGGTTCAAAGCTCAGGTCTTTGCCCTAAGCTGAGTAAACATTTACTGAGGGCTTACTGTGTGTCTGACATTGGGCTGGGCACTCTACTTTCATTATTGAACTTAACCTTCACAACAGACCATCAGGTGAGTATTAGCAAACTCACTTTATAAATGAAGATACTGAGGCCCAGAGGTGAGTGATGTGCAGAGGGGCCACTTAGCTGTTTGAAGAGTCAGGATTTGAACCCAGGTCTGCCAAAGTGGATCTTGAAACTAGTGTTGTTCCCACCAGTGTATGCAGAGCCCTGAATACGTGTTGGCTGCCTTCCTGGCCTAGATGAATATTCACCAGCCCAAGTGCTTAATATGTGCTTGGCACCATAGGCAGGTGACCTAGAGGTAGACAGGCAGAAGAGAGCAGAGCCCGGTGGTCCTAAGTTTGAACTGAAGCTCTGCCCTGCAGGTCTGGGCATGGGCCTTTCTTTTGCTTCTGAGCTATTTCCTCAGCCTTCACTGGGGACAGTAAGAGTGCCATGTCAGTGGTCTGAGGCATGTTAAGGTTTAAGTGGGATGAGGCATGCAAATACTTGCCCGGTGCTTGTCACACAGGACACACACAGATCACTGTTGTTTTTATTTAATTGCTTGTGGTTTTTTATAAACTCATTCTCTAACTTAAAAAGTTCTCAGTCTAGTGGAGAAGTAAGACTGGACTCCCTTTCTTGGAGATAATTAACACTATTTTGTAGTACAGATTAGTTGTCAAATAATGGCACTGTCATGCTGGTACAGAGCTTGGATAAGGAAGCTACTGTGGCCCAGAGTAGTCTGGAAAAGCCTTCTGGAAGAGATGGGACCTGAGCTTCACTTTGAAGGACAGCCCAAGGGCAGGGGCTGAGCTGGGCCTTCCAGAGGATCAGGGGTATGGAAAGGGGGAGTCAGTTGTGGTCATGGAGATTGGGAAGCCATAGGCAAGGCCAGATTTCAGGGGAGGGGGGCACAAGTGCCAGACTAAGGTCACATGGACGGTCGGGATCCACTGAGGGTCCTTGACCAGGGGTGTGTTTAGGGAAAGTGGAGGGGGCACAGATAGGCCTCGCACTGTGCATCGTGCCATGGCAGTAGCTATCTTCCTTCCTGTTTGACAACCCCCCATGTGTAATGAACTCGAACCCCCAGTGAGAACATTGAAGCAGAAGATAATTCACTCTGCAGAAGCCAGACATGATCTTTATCCTGAATCGCAAGTATGTTGTGTCACAGTTATGATGGACCCAGTATGCTGACAATAGCAGTATCAACACCAGGAGGCAGGTGCTCACTCCATGCCATCCCTAACTGCCTCCCCCCCCCGCCCCCGGTGCTGCTTAAGCCACTCACAGACCCAGCACCCCTTCTTTATGGCAAAGATTTGCAATAATGCCTTTATCGCCCTGAAATGCGATTCATAAATAATCTACCTGCACAGATAAGTTCAAGAAAATTGATATAACACCCAGCTGTCTTTTAAAAGAGAAACAAAAAGGAAGCAACTTCTAATAAAACAGCATGTGTTTCAATATGTAAGTGTTCCATCATGCCACAAAGGTAATAGAGTCATCAGGTGCTGGCAGCAGGCTGGCACGAATACATCTGGATATAAGACAAGAGAGCCAAGTTTGGGGCACTTGGGTGGCTCCGTCGGTTGAGCGTCCGACTTTGGCTCAGGTCATGATCTTGCCGTTTGTGAGTTTGAGCCCCGCGTTGGGCTCTCTGCTGATAGCTCGGAGCCTGGAGCTGGAGCCTGCTTTGGATTCTGTGTCTCCCCGTCTCTCGGCCCCTCCCCTGCTCATGCCCTGTCTCTCTCTGTCTCTCAATAATAAATAAATGTTAAAAAAAATTTTTTTAAAAAGAGAGCTAAGTTTCCACAGAATATTGTCAGTGCTTTTTCTCTGGTTTACATCTTGAAATAAGAGCTAACCACATCTGTTATGGAATCACCATGAATGCAGCAGCTACAAATGTGGGTAGACGGGTGTTTCATTGACCACTGGGCTCTGTCTGTGGCGTTACCATCGGTGATAGGATTTTCTGAAATGATGAATGACATTAATGTTTGGTAAAGTACTGGATAAGAGAATGTACAGTGTACCCTCAATTTACATGGTAATTCCATTTCTGGAAAATTCAGTTTATATTAAAATGAGGTAAAATATACTTTCAAGTTACTTGTAAAACAGATTCTAGGCTTGATAGTCAGAAACAGCCCCCCACCCCCATGAATGTCTAGTGGCACATTGGGAAAGCATGTGAAACAGAGCAGTTTTGTTATGTGGGGAGTGTCCCATGTGTTGCAGAATTACCAGCCCTCCTAGCCCTCGGTCGTTAAGTGCTGGGTCTCTATCTTTGTGATGACCTCAAATGGCCCGCGTGTCTCCAGGTCACCCCTTAGACAACAGTAGTACTTAGTTGACAAGCACCAATGTACGTTAAGCTGTTTAGCCTTGACAACAATCCTCTGAGTAGATATTTTCATTCCCACATTATGGGTGTGCACGTCGAGGCTTGGAGAGGTGTTGTCACCTGCTCATGATCACAGAGCTGGGACTGGACCCACTTCATTCATCTGCCTCACCACAGTGTTTAATACTGCGTTAGTGTTTTATGGAAGTGTATGTTTAAAGATGAATTCAGGGGTGCCTTGGTGGCTCAGTCAGTTAAGTATCTGACTCTTGACTTTGGCTCAGGTCATGATCTCACAGTTCTTGGGGTTCAAGTCCTCTGTTGGGCTCTGCATTGACAGTGGGGAGCCTACTTGGGATTCTCTCTCACTCTCTGCCCCTCTCCTGCTCTCTCTCTCTCTCTCAAATAAATAAACTTAAAGTAAAGATGAATTCATCATGCATTTATTAAACACCTACTGGATTACAGGCACCAATAAGTCCTGTAGACACAGAGGCAAATAACTAAGACGTGGTCCCTGTATAACACACGGGATGGTCCAGAGAGAGAGAGAGGGAGGGAACATGGCTCAGGAAAGGAAAAGAAAGAAAGGAATAGAAGGGATAGAAAGAGGGAACATGGCTCAGGAAAGGAATAGAAGGAAATCCACACTGTGGCCAGTGTGCATTCCTCAAGAGGAAACGGAGAAAGGCAGGCTGGGTTGGTAGGCAGGGACCAGCTTAGGAGGGGTTTGTAGGCCAGCCTAGTAAGAAGATGAAAGGAATGGAGAGTCACTGGAAGGCTGAAAGCAGAGGGGTGACATGACCAGGGTTTCCTTATGAAAAGGCCCCTGTGACTGTGACATGGAGAGTGGGTCAACAGGAGCCAAGGCTGGGGCCCTCTTCTGCTGGTTCACCAGCACGCGGTGGCAGCTTTGCAGTGGGGACAAGAGGACAGGTTTGAGAACCAACACAGGAGTGCGAATCAGCCCCCACCCCGCCCCCCTGTGACTGAATGTAGAGGGTGAAGGGAACAGAGACGTCCGCAAGGAAACCCAGGTTCCTGGTTCAAGTGTGTGGTGCCTGGTAGCACTGCTGGCTGAGATGGGGGACCCGGCAGGAGGATGAGGCACAGCTAGAGCTGAGGGAGATCCCTGTTGCATTTGTGATGTCTGTAGCACTGTAAGTAGAGAGTGTCTGCACAGTGGTCTAAAGCCCAGGAGGGAGGGATGTCGGGGGGGGGGGGCACCAGCATATATGTTAGGGGTCCACAGATGCTTCAGGGGGCCCTTAAACCTCTTGGAATTGTGTAAAACTTTTGGGACCATGTGGATAACCACATTTTTCTAGGGTGATGGTTCACAGCTGTCCTCTCATTTTCAAAGAGGCTTGTGTCCCCCAAATGATGAGGAATTTCTGATAGTGTAATTTCATCTGATGTAAGTTACACCACTATTTTATATACCAGTACAAAATACTACCAATTGAGAAGGGTGTTTACCAGAAGCAAAAATACCTCTAATTCGTCTGCTCTGTGTTCCCTGAACTTCACATGTGCCACATGAAATAACCACCCAAGACTCTAATGGACTCTCACTGTTTTGAAGTTTCTTTGGCAGATTCTCTTGTCTGCTGGCATATTGTTTGGATTTTAATAGCTATTGTTTGCATGTACTGCAGTAACAATGTAATACAGCTTCATGTCCTGGAAGGTATTTTCTTAGATCCATAAAGTACAGTTGATGCTTGAGCCACATAAGGGTTAGGGCTGCACAGTTGAAAATCAATATATTAAGTTTTGACTCCCCAAAGACTTAACTAGTAGCCTGCCGTTGACCAATAACATAAGCAGTTGACTAACATATTTTGTATATGTATCATATATTGTAGTCTTACAGTCAAGTAAGCTAAAGAAAATTTTATTAAGAAAATTATAAGGGGGGTGCCTCAGTGGCTCAGTCGATTGAGCATCCGACTCTTGATTTTTGGCTCAGGTCATGATCCCAGGGTCATGGGATCGAGCCACCACATCGGACTCCACACTGAGCATTGGAGCCTACTTGAGATTCTGTCTCCCTCCCTCTTTCCTTCTACCACTCACCCCACTCATGCTCTTTCTCTTCTCTATAAAATAAAAAAAAATCATAAGAGAAAATACATTTACAGCACTCTACTGGATTTATAATACAGTCCATATAAGAGGACCTGCAGAGTTCAAACCTATATTATTCAAAGGTTAACTGTACTTGGTTGTTTCTTCATAAGAAAAGATAAAATTATGATTATTTTTCTAATGACTTATATTTGCTTTACAGTATCAATTTTCACCTCTTTTTGTGTGCCTGTCAGTGTAATCTTTTCAAAAGACCTTTAAACACCAGAAATTGATTGAAATTAATTTAAACTATTTTTTTCAATGTTTATTTATTATTTGAGGGAGGGAGGGAGAGAGAGAGAGAGAGAGAGAGCGAGCGAGCATGAGCAGAGGAGAGGCACAGAGAGACACAGAATCTGAAGCAGGTTCCAGGCTCCGAGCTGTCATCACAGAGCCCAATGTGGGGCTCGAACTCACAACCCATGAGTTCATGACCTGAGCTGAAGTCAGACACTTAACCGACTGAGCCACCCAGGGGCCCCTAAACGATTTTAACCTACAAAGCCCCTCAACTGAAGCGATGATAATAGGGACAGCTCTGACCTAGGGCCCTTATACTCAGGGAGCAGTGGCGACCCTGCAGCTGCCACCTGAGGGGGGGGGACATTGTGACTTCAGAGATAATAAGGTGAACAGTGCGGAAAGCATGCATCTTCGAATTGGTGGAATTGAAACTGTGGGAACAGATGGGCTACCCAGGGAGAGAATGCAAGAGAAGGGAGGAGGGGTAAAGATAAGGGGTTTGGGGAGGCTGAGAGGTGGAGAAGGAACCTGAAAAGGAAGCTGAGTTCCCTGGGAAGTCGAGAAACGCCAGGATTGAAAGGCCTGAGGAGGGAGTGAGGGAGGAGAGCCCACCGCATCTGTCCACGCGTGGTGAGAGCGCGTCCAGCTTCAGTGCATTGAAGGGGCTCTGGGGCAGTGGAGTCCAGCTGTGCATTTCTTAATTTATTCATGAAGAGGGGGTGAGAGACAAAGGGTGACACCGTTATCCAGCAAAGGGACACACAAGGAGGAACCTGTTTGGGGGAGAAAGTCGTGGTTTCGGTTTTGAGCATGTGGAATTATAGGTCAGAAATCCGGGTGGATGTACACATAAGGAACAAAAGGAGTTGAAAATGTGGGTCTTAAATTTGAGATACGGCTGGGCTGGTGAGAGAGACTGAAGGCCATCGGCACATCGGTGATGTGCTTAACTACCGGAGTAAGTAAGGCAAGTCAGGAGAGTGGGTAGAGAGCAAATAGAGGTTGGCTGAGGCCAGATTTTTGGGAATCAGCTTTGGAATCTACAGAGAGCAAGTGTAACTGTGAAACAGAGGGCAGGGCTCGCTCCCAATCTATCTTTGTATCCTCTATGCCTCCCACGGCATCTGACACAGGACACATGCTCATCAAAGTTGGTCAACTGGCTGATAAATTGATGGAAAGAATGAGTGAAGAAATGAGTCTGTGAAAGAGACTAAAAAAAAAAAAAATCATGCGGAATGGAAACAGGAAACCAGAGGCATCATCTAATGAGGGAAAGCTGCAAAATTGGAGGACACGTGCTAAGAAATTACTGAGTTTGACCTAATAGGTGTGCCTGGTGTCTTCTGGGGTGGCTGCTGAGTGGAGAGGTGGCAGACAGAAGGTGGGTCTCCATCAACAGAGGCAAGTGTAGATTCTTCTTTCAAGTCATAAAGCTGTTTTGGAGGGAGCATTTTGCAGCCACAGGTGGCCTAGGTGGGATCCGTGTTGTTCAGGACTCCTAAGGCAGACCCAGGAGAACAGCAGGTGATTGGCCTGTGGGCTGATGGGAAGTGGTTTGTCTTAGAGAACAGGTGATGCAGGATCCATGCAGGATCCAGGCAGCTCTTTCTGACTGAGACACATTCCCTGAATGTTGGCTCTCCTCTCCACAGCTCCATTGCCAAGAGGAAGCGTGTTAAAGACTAGCGTAAGAGGATGTAGTGTGGTGCTTCTCGTCTGACAGCCTCCCCACAACCCCTGCCTGGGATTTAATGGTGTGCTTTAATGGTGCTCTTGGTCTCCATGGTGACACCAGCCTTCTAGTCCAAGAGAGATGGATGGGGTTTAAATCATTATTAGCCAAGGTACCAAGTGTGTTTTCCAGGCAGTAAATAATAGCTCCTAAAGCTCTTGTAAGCTTGGCTGGGCACTGCATGGAATATTTATGTCATTTGAGCTTGTCTGGGGATTTGTTTTCATTTTTGTGGTCTTTATGGTGGAGCTATGTAAAAATCAATAGCATTGCCTCTCTAGTTAATCTTAATTCACCATGAAATAGGCTTAAACACTAGACTCCTCCATCCAGTGATTTTTAGATATCCCGTGGACAAAGATTTGAATCGGGCTCAACCGTCTTAATGAGCATGGTTGCTATTTAAGTACCTTGTCACCTCTGGGCCCCCAGCTTTTCTACTACCATGCAAAGCTGGTTTCTTTCCCTGGAGATGATGGTCCCAGGCTGAAGCACCCCACGTGCTCCATGTCCTGACAGTTCTTTCTTGCTCTGAGGAATGTATTCACACAGTACATTCTAGATCAGGACTCTTTAGAGCAATGGGGACAGTCTGTCTCCCTTCGCAGCCCAGGCCCATGAAGAGCTCTCTAGCTACACCACTGCCACCTGAGCTGCCTGCTCCCTCATCAGAGTGATGTGTTCCTGAGCTCCCGCTGCTACTACTGAATGGGTCCACCATTATGGCTGTCCATGTCTAGGGCTGGCTTGTATGCCCTTATAGGCAGGGGTCCGACTCATTCATCAGCATGCTTTCCAAAAACAGCAGAGGGCCTGACACACAGTGGGCTCAATAAATGGCTGGTGAATTGAATTAGAAAGCTCTTAATCCTCAGATGGAGAGGCTCAAAGTGAGAACTGTTTACATTTAAGGCCTGTTGCAGACACATGGGATTATATCCTGTTTTGTTCCATTTGTTCTTTCTGGGTTATTGAGGTCATAATGTGTTCATTCACCCACTATTTAGTCTGTGTAGGCCTTTGTGAAAAGCATTCAGAGCCTGCAAAGATGAATAAGGCTCTTGCCCTTCAGTGAATCCCACTTTAGAAGGAGAGGCAGGTGTACGAGAAGGTAGAATGGTATCAGAGCTAAGTGAAAGAAGGCTGGGAGGCTGTTTGCTATGAGCCAATGTGTGAAGTTTCTGTGCCTGGTATTGTGTAGGCATTGGTTCATTTAATTCTCACCCTTAACCATAAAAGGTAGGAACTGTTATCCATATTCCATAGAGTTAAGAGCCCAAGGCTCAAAGGGATTGAGTTAATTGGCTGTATGATTATCCCCATTTTATAGAAGAAAATATCAAGACCTAGAAAGACAATAACTTGCCAAAAGTAGGTCATGTACACAGAAAGTTCCAGAGGCAGGATTTGAGCTTGGTTATTCTGCTGTCAAGGTTGATCCCCCTATACTGCCCCCATGTGCTGTAGGCTAAGGAAGGAGGATTTCATCCTGTAGCCTAATGCTGATTCCTGAAAGACATGGTAATTGACCAGTCTTGAAGGTTGGCAAGATTTTGTTAACTAGAAAAGGGGGAAAGGACCTTCCAGGTGAAGAGAATGACAAAAGCAAAGGCTTACACCCATGAAAGTGCAGGGTTTGTTCGGGGACCACAGGGAAATGTGTGAGATGAAGCTGGTTGGATTGTAAGGCCACTTGAATTCACTATGGGGCTGTGTAGCGGTTGAGTGCTGGTTTTGGAGCCAGACAGATCTGAGCTTGAATCCTGTTTTTTCTGTTTAACCATGGGCTAAATACTCAGATTCTGGGCGTCTTGCTTTCCACTTCTGTGAAAGGGGAAATGATAATGGTTTTTATCTTATAGAACTGGATAACATAAGAAGGAAGCATGTAGAACCAGCAATAAGTGTTAGTCCTGTCATTATTAGGGATCTCCTGATTTTCCATTTTTCCTGAACAGAGCACTTTTCCCTCTTAATCCCTCTGTTCCAACCAGCATACCCCTGATTGGTAAATAATAAAACCATGGGATCTCCAAGTTGGACTAGTCCATGGGTGTAGATGATCTTTATGGCCCCAACCATTAACAAGAAGAAAGAGTAACACCATTCCTAAGATGTTTGGTTCTGTGCCCACCATGCCCCAACCCCTGAAGATGCCTTATTGATCTAATCTTTCCTTCATAACCTATGAGGGCTGGCAGTGGCATTTTTGGGTCAGAATCTGAGAAGTCTTAGCAAATTTCCCCCCATAAACTGTACCTGATCCCCCAACAGCAACATACCCCTCAATGGGGAGCCCCCAGGCTCCTTTCTTACTGGGTTCCTCAAGCCTTATGAGGGTTGGCAATGCTTATTGTCCTTGGCTTCCCCTGAAAGTCTGGCTCCCCCCTTTCACAGGGCAAGCTTTGTCCCTGTGATGACACAGCTGGGACCCATCCTTCCCTTCACTGCAGCCTTTCAGTGCCTTCTATTCTTTTAATTTGGAACTTGGTCTTAGGGGATTTTATCCTGGTATAATTTCTCCTATTACATCTAAGAACTGTTTGCACCCTGCCCCCTTCAGTGGCCATAGCTGTTGGCTGGAGTCAGGACTCCAGAGGATTCTCACCCATAATGGCCACTTTGGCTTATTCCTACCTCTCTCTAGCCTTCATTTCAGAGTCTGGCTGCTGCACCCCCTCACAGTGGCTATGTGCACTTCCCTTCTGTTCTGATGTTTTTCTTATCTCTGGTCCTCTTCACCTAGATTGTCCCAGCCAATGATTTACTACCTCTTTACACCAGCCTTCTGCTTTCTGCTGCCCCAACAATGCTCTTCACTCCCATTGTTAATGAGAGGATCCCATAAGGGTTTTCAAGAGCCACTCTCCTGCCCTCCCCCCCACCCTTACCGCCGAGACAGAGATGACTCCAGCCTCTTTGTTTACATTCTTGAACCCCCAGATATGTTGATTTCTACTGGCCAAAGCTACTCACTCACTGGGCTGGAGGGACATTGCTTATTGACCTAGTGATGCAAAGGCAGTCACAGTTTTTCCAATTATTGAGCAGTGTCTGTGTGGCAGTTGCCTTGCATGGTGATCTCAAATTCTCACATCAACCTTTGAAATAAGTGTTATCCTCATTTCACACATGAAGAGGACAGGGGCTCAGGAAGACCTCAGAGACCTTCTAACCCATGTATGCACCTTTCTACTTGATGATGGGATCCACACCAAATTTGGCTACTCACCCTGTCAGGCTCATTCTAAACTGTGACAGAGAAGGTTAAAACAGTGGTTTGTTAGAAATGGCGATCTCTTTGACAGGTCTGTTTTAACTGCTCTTTTAATTTTACGGACTGGACCTTTCTGAAGACTTCCTGACTGTATTTGTTGCCATTCCTGGTTGATTCCAGGTGTGGAAGGATGGTGGCTCTGAAGAGTCTACCTTCAGGATTCTCAGGTCATCCTTGGAATCTTCTTTTCATTCTGAGTAGAAAGGAATAAGGTGGATCATTTGGGCTAGTGCCTTCATTTAAGAAAAAATGATACAGACTTAGAGCAGGACAGGGCCTATCCAAGATCACGGAGGCAATCCGTGGTTAGATATTTAGGTTACATGTTGGACTTCTTACAACGGAGACCTCAAAGAGCAGTAGTGGAAAGAACGTGTATTTCTCTCTACCATAACAGTCCAGGTATAAGCTGCCTGCTGTTGGGGACCCAGGCTGTTTCTGTTCTGTTGCCATGTTTTTCTTCATTTCCTATTTCTGTTAGAATGGTTGCCCTCATTTCCATGGTCTAAGATTTCTCACAACTTGGTCTTCATTCCAGCCTGTGGGATGGGCAAGAGGAGAAGAATAGGATACAGTTCTTCCCTTTAAAGATACAACCTGGAATTTGTACATAGTGTAGTCACATGGCCACACCTAGCTGCCAAGGGGGTCTGGGAAATGTTGCCTTTATTCTAGACAGCCATGGATCCAGTCAAAAATAGGAGTTTTGTTACTGCAGAAAAAGGGAATGCGAATCTTGAAAGGGGGCCCATGTTCTCTGCCACTATGGTAAAATGAGGACTAGAGCTAGCTCATCCCACCCTGCTTGCTGCCTCCAGTTCTAACCCTGTCCCTCTCAACCCAGATCTAGGACAGTACCCTGAAACATGGGTCCCAAGGCTGGCTGGTGATTTTAGGCTCCACACATGGACTAACTTTCATAGATAAAGATACACCACAAATCACTGCATAAAAATTATAACTTCAGCTTCCCAAGGAAATATTTCTGCATTGCTGAAATGCTGTTATCTCCTTGAATAGTGAATATCTTTGCTATACTCTTGTGAAAACGTGGCTCCATCCACCTATTTAGAATTTGATTGCTAGAACAGAATGTTTTTTTCTTCCTTTCCTATTTCTGTTAGAATGGTCTAAGAATAATGTCTCTAAAAAGGGTGAAGAGGCCAGATGTGTTCATGGTGACCTCCCTCCTTCAGATCCACATTCTCCTAGAACCTTGTTTTGAGAGATCAGTAACATCCTCTGGGAGATCATACCAGACTATTTGGTGCCTGCTATGGTGTCCCTACCTAGGGATTCAGGTAGTTTTCCCTCAAAAACCGGCACTGGGGAAAATCTGTTGATATTGAAAACGTTGATTCTCTAAGGATTGCAATCATATGTAATGGGCATATGTACCCTACACACAGAGGCAAGCCCAGCTAGAATGGAAGGGGTGGGGGGAAGGCTAGACTAATACAATGTTTCCCACACTGGGGTGGTAGGCTACGATGAGTTGCTGGCAAAAGTCAAGAAAACTGGACCTTTGAAGTTAAGGACAGACAGAGGGAGAAACAGGAGTTGAAAATAGGAAGGCATGTCTGGCCAGGTTTATGGCATGGAGTACAGCTTGTATGGTAGAGAGAGCTGACTTCTGATTACTTACCGTTCTGTGACCTGGCACAATCCACTTCTTTCTTTAATCCTCAAGTGTTTTTGTTTTTTGTTTGTTTGTTTGTTTGTTTTTGTCTACAAAATGGGGCCAGAACCTATTCTACTGGCATGAAGATCAGTCAGAGATAGTATACGACACATCTTTGGCACCCGGTGGTGCCTCAATTACCAACAGCATCTTCCAAGGCCCTGGGTAGCTGGCTCTCAGAAGGTTCAGCCTAAATTAGAGTCAGGACCTTGGATAGCTCTACAAATCCTGGTCCTTTGAAAGGGTTGTGGTTAATCCTGGACTGTTCTAGAAAACATTGTGGTTGCTGGGCAGGACCCCAGCGATCATCCATGTGATCTATCCCACAAATATGGGAAGTGTTTTTTTCTACTGGCAGTCCACAGGATGATTTTAGTGATACATGAACCTGGATTAAAGAACATCCGATTACATAATGAGATAATATTCCCTTTCCATGTTGCTTAAGGCAAAAGGTACAGTTAACTGCTTCATCTTTTAGCACCTCCTTGACACTTGCTACTCTTGGTTTTGAACAGAGAGAGAACATAGCCCAGACTCTGACTGAGCCTTTGGCTATAATTTAATCATGCTTTGTTTTCATTGCATTTATTTTTGCATTCACCTTCTATATTTGTCATTAGAGATAATGGTTTTCTGTTTATGGGGGTAATTCAGTTTTTCCATTACATATATTTATTGAACATAAGAGAGAATATTGAATTATAGAAAATATTAAGTAAATAATACAAAAGTATGCATATATATGGCAAAAAAAAAATTGAGAAAATGGTATAAAGATGATTGAAGCTTGGATTAGTTCATCCCTGCCTCTTGTGGATGGTAAAGTGCCAGCCCGGAGAGGCAATGGAACTTGCTCAAGCCACTTATTATATTGGATCTTCTGACCCTGTGGTTCTATGTCTTTGCCCCCACACCAGCCTGCTTTCCCAAAGCCTTTTGAACAAGGCTCAACTTTCCAATTGACCCCATTATCCTGGAAAACTTAGGGAGGGGCAGCCTTTCTGCAACTTTTGTCATGTTCTCAATGATCAGACAGTCTCCCTGCTATGAAATAAATAGCTGTGTCCTGGAAGTAGGAGGAAAATGCTCCACAATTCCAGTATTGGAATGCAAATGAGCAATTAGAGTCAATTAAAACAGGATACAGTATAATTACCACCAAGTGTGCTAACCTTTATATTCAAGAGGACTTGACCTGCTGAAAGGAAATTAAACAATAGTAAAAAACAAAACAAAACCTCTTCCTTAACCAAGGGGGATGTGCTTGGGGCAGGAGCCTCACTTCAGGGGCCTCTGAGGTCTGACAGATTAGACCCTCCTTCCCCCACACCCAACAACTCTCTGGGTCTGAGCTACCAGCCAGACTTGATGGTACCTTGTCAGTGACTTTTATGCCCATCACCAAACACTGCATATTTTAGCTAAATGCCCAAGCCCTGCTTGGCTCTTCCAGAGACTCCTATAGCCTTGGGCATCTTGAAAGCCATGCTGAACTTTGCTGCAAAGTACCTTGTACCTGCACTTCCTTGACCTCTGCATCTGAACTGATCTGTCTTTTAAAGCCAGATCTCTTACTTCCTTATTTATAAACACTCCTCTGAAAATCCGATTCGATTTTCTGAATCCCATTTTATGCGGACCCAGCGTTTCCTACAGAGGAAGCACACGGTAGTGTTGTGAAACCCTGCAGTCTAACCTTGGAGTCCCAGACCTCAGCCTGCTTATTTGTTCATCCATCCACCAAATGTTTATTGAGCTTGTTTTATGTACCTTGTGCTGTCCTGGGCACTGTGGACACAGCAGGGAAAGTAAAAGACAAAACTCCCTTTCCTCAAGGAGCTTATGTTTTAGAAATCTTACACTTACAAGGTGATAAAAACAGGGGGTGGAGAGCAGCTAGAGGGGACCAGAGAGCACTGGAGTGACAGGGATGTGTGTGGGGGGGGGGAGGGAGTCAGGGAGGAAGTGGCACTCCAGCTCTCCGTAACAGGTGGGCAGATGGCATGGCTTATAGGTTTAGAGGGTGGATCCTGAGCTGAGACTGAGGTACAGTAGTCCGGCCCCCTGCCCCTTATTCATGGTTTTGATCTCTGCGTTTTCAGTTCCTCCCTGGAAGCAGATGATCCTCCTCCTGATGTCAGAAGGTCAATAGTAGCCTAATGCTATGTCACAGTAGTCTAGGTCATTTACCTTGCTTCTCTTCACACAGGCACGTTATCATCTCACAGCATCACAACAGGGATAAGTATAGTACAGTGAGGTATTTTGGGAGAGAGAGACCACATTCACTTAACTTTTATTGCAGTATATTGTTATCATTGTTCTAGTTTATTCTTAGTTAATGTTCGTTAATGTGTTTAATCTCTTACTGTGACTAATTTATTAATTAAATTTTATCATAGGTATGTACATACAGGAAAAAACATAGTATATATAAGGTTCAGTCCTACCTGTCTGGATCTTGGAACATATCCCCCATGGATAAGGGTGAGTGGGGGCTTATAGTACTTCAGAAACACCATTCTGGGCTTCAGCTGCCTGATGTATAAAGTAGGTAGGACAATGGTATCACACCTGGATGGCAGGGTCCCTGACTTTGAGGAGTCCTCAGCCTTGTGGGGATTCAAACACACCCAGGAGGAACACCTGGGGCTGGATAGTACAAATAGAAGAAGGCACAAAAAGATAAGGAGGCCTTGAAGGAGCCTGGCACGCTTTCCAAGGGTGAGGAACCTGGTACAGCAGAGGACAAAGTAGTTGGGGGAAGGATAGAGACTGATCAAGTCACACAGCAAGCCAGGGAAGCCCAAGATTTGAATGCAGGGTCATCTGACTCAAAGCCTAATCCTTTGCGCTATATCCCACGGCCTTCAATGTGTGGTTGGGGAGGGCAGATTCAGAGAAGCAGGAAGACACATGCTGAATTCATAGTTTTGAAACTTGCCTGCAGTGTGGACAGAGTGGGGCTGGTGCATGACTGAGAAGAAAGATAATGAAAGGCTTTGGTGGTGGGGCTGAAGAGGGGGTGTAATTTCAGAATATAGTTGGAGATCAAGTTGGTGGGTCTTAATACCACTGATTGATGGGGACACAGCTCAGGAAAGAGGGGAGGCAGACTCCAGCTTGAACACCTGGAGGACAACCCAGGGACAGTATTCTCAGCCCACTTCTACATTGTTGGCTAGTTCCACATCTTCCCTGCCTGACTCAGCCTCTCCCATTCCTGCTTATCCTTGGAGACCCAGCTGCAACTCCACTGTCGGCACCCAAAGGCCGAATCCATTCACAAAGAACCTTCCAGCCTCTCTAGCTTCCTTTTCCTGTTTCACACTGCTCCTTTGGGTGTTATGACCCCAGGAATCCCATTCAGGTATGCACATTCAGCAGGTCTTTCCTTAAGCATGAGATCTGGGGCTTACCACTCTGGGCACAGGGACTAAGGACCTGCAGGAGACTATGAAGGCATAAATGAAAAGTGGGCTAGATCAAGGGTAGAAGATAGTGGGTTTCTTCCCAGCTGATTATGGAGCTGCCTGGAGTACTGTGGAGGGTTCTGAGGCTGTGTCCATGCTTAGCTGCACAGAGTATTGTGATCGATTAGTGATGTCTGCCATGAACACAGCAGGGATAGGGCAGGGTAAATGCCATTTATGTACAATTTCTTAATGACAAGATCTGTATTGTATGGACAATCTACAGCTGTTCTCAAGAAAAATCAAAGATGATATCCCAATGGCTGGTATAACTGAGGGCAGAAACAAATCAGAAGGGGGCTGTTAAGAGAACCAGGACCAGTGTCAGATACAGGCTGTCCTCAGCATTGCATTTTCAACTTTCATACCACTCTCCACTTGTGTCCATTACATAATGATGCCCCTAAACCACCTTTTGTTCCCTGACTTGAGGCTCTCAAACCTCAGCTCACAAAGGGATTTTTCTAGCTAATGCCTGCCAGCCAGTGGTTTCGTTTTGGCAGCCTAAGTCATTGTCTGTACTGTGGTCTTTGAGCAGTTCATCTGAATATTTTATTTCCCTTATGGTTTTATTTTAAAAAACGTAAAAATGAAGGTGTGGATACCAGTGGAGGGAGGGTAGTTCTCCTCAATGTAATGTAGAAGCAGAACATGCATTTAGAACTTTAAACAATGGAATTACTTCAAAATAATTGTTATCTATTTAATAAATCATACTACTGTGGTCATTGAGGAGTAGTCTGCTATGTATGCTGCTGAGGGCATAGTGAGGGTGCATTTGGCCAGGTTATAAGTGACCCCTTAATGTTCACTCAAAAACAGACCAGGTGGAGGGGCGCCTGGGTGCTCAGTTGGTTGAGTATCCAACTCGTCTCCTGATTTTGACTCAGGTCATGATCCCAGGGTCCTAGGATCCAGCACCACATCAGGCTTCACGCTCAGCCTAAGATTCTGTCTCTCCCTCTGCCCCTCTACCTTGCTTGCTTGTGTGTGCACTCTCTCGCTCTATCAAAAAAAAAAAAAAAAAAAAAAAAGGCCAGGTGGAGTATAACCAACAAGTTAAGGTGGTCCCACAGAGTAAAGATAAAGTCCTATGATTTTCACTTGTTCTATTTTATAGGATAACATTCTTTTCCTTACATTTTGTGAGCATTGGGGGTTAAGATAGATATGTCATCCTTCGGGGCCTGGGCATTCTGGATAATTAATCTTCTGCCATACTACAGAGACAAAAGTGGAAATTATGCAATTAAAAGCAATAGATTGTAGCTTCCTCCTGTCTTTTCACAGACATAAGCCAGTTGACCACGGTGTGGGGGTTCATTTTGAAGGAAGATACTCAAGAATTTATATGAAATGCTGAAGATCCACGCAAGATTGCGTCTGTAAGGCTAAGAGAAATGGGAGCTTTTATACCACGATGAGCTGTCTGGGCAGGAACCATCAACCCTATTGACTGCTGGCCTTTCATTTTTGACTATTAGTATCAGCTGTTGGCTCTGATTCTTATACATCTGACTTGCATTCACCCGGATTACAGTGTATGTTACAGCAAGAGGTTGTTTGAAATAACTGACATGTCAGTAGAGCTGACTGTTGGTTTGGAAACAGGATGCTTAACTGTCTGGGGCAGGGCTGTGAGTAGGCTGAGGATGCTGCCAGCACTGTGGGCCAAGGACAGTGTCTGGATGAAACAACCCAGTCCTCCAGATGTGAGCTCCAGGACCCAATGACACCACCCTCTGCTGGTTCTTATTTCTTGTTTTTGAGGACTGGGTTTAAATCCCTGCTTTGTCACCAACTGAATGACTTACATTTGCATTTATGTAAAGTATGGACTCTTACTTTTTTGTTTGAAGGTTAAGTGCAAAGAAGCAATACCTTTTTTTGTTACTGCTTTGCAATGTTCCTGTCCCCTTTAGTCCCTCTAATGCGTATATGACCATTCTTCAATGAAGTAATAGCCCAGTTAACACAAGGATCACTGGGTGTCCTGCCATAAATAGCATCTCTATTTCAGTTTTTCGAAGATGTTAATTTATATGAAAATAAAAAATAATACAAGGAAAAATTCAAGTTACATAAATGTAACTATTTCCATTGTCATGTGTAAAGTGGCTGGCATTTAGTAAGATTTTATTCTCTTCTTCCCTCTGTCCCCGTTTCCCATGTCCTGAACTCCTTTATGGTCCAATACCTGGATCACCTCCTTGGAGAAGCCCTCCCTGACTGCCTCTGTAATTAGCTACTCTTTGGTCCTCCATCCTTTATATTCCGCTGATTACATAATGCATTAATTATCTACTTACCTACATGTCTGTCTTTTCTACCAGAGCGGGGCCTCTTGAGGCAGAAACTTCCATTTCGAGACTTATTTGCATATTCCAGAGTCTAGCTCAGCGCTTGGTGCATAGGAGTATTTTTGGTGAGTGAGTGAGTAAGTAGGTGGATGAGTGAGTGAATGAATGAATGCAAAAACTGAGTGAGGGACTAGACCACTGGTAAAAGAAACCCTGAGCTGGGAAGGGTTTCAACTAGAAGAATTAAGATTGTAGGTCACACAGCACAAGTACTTTAGCAGGGAAGTCTGAGTCTCTGAACCATCCAAAAGCTGGTACACATATCTGTGTCTGTGCACCTTTGGGGGAAGAGAGGAGAGTCTGTAGCTATCCTCAGATTCTCAGAGACATCCATGGCCCCCAAATGTTGACAAGTTGCTGATGTAAACAGATAGAACAGGCAGGTCCCACCGAGAGGGCACAACGAAGTGATTACAGAAGAGATGTGACAAAGGAGGAAAAATCAGACCTGGAGGAGGAGACACCAAGTCCTGCATGGACCTCAAGGAGAGGTTGTGGCCCAAGGACAGGATAGAGTCTTGAGGGTGTTGCTATTTGCTTATAAGCAGTGCTTGTGTGAGGAAACCCAGGGAAGATTCTGTTTCTTGTACAGAATCTGTGGGCTAAAAAGGGCTGCTCAGTTTGCTGGTTCCAATCACTGGCCTCCAGGGACACCGAGCAGAAATGATCCCAGGCAAACACTGGGTCTTTCTTGCCCCAAATAGCTTCCCTCCCCCATTTCCCTGCACTTTACTCTTCTCTTCTCTTCTCTTCTCTTCTCTTCTCTTCTCTTCTCTTCTCTTCTCTTCTCTTCTCAGTATGTATGTATGTATGTATTTATTTATTTATTTAGAGAGGGCATGTGAGCAGGGGAGGGGCAGAGAGAGAGATAGAGAGGGAATCCCAAGCAGGCTCCACACTGTCAGCACAGAGCCCAAGGTGGGGCTTGATCTCTCAAACCCTGAGATCACGACCTGAGTCAAAGTCAAGAGTCAGACACTCAACCGATTGGGCCACCCAGGTGCCCCTCCCCTGCATCTTTCTATTCTATCCTTGGCTGTGAAAACTTGATTATCATTAAGAGCAGTCTTTTTAAAAAATGTGGGTCATGGCCCATTGGTGAATCATGACGTAAATTTAGAGGGTCATGACCAGCCTTATGAAAACATGAAATAGAATATGATAGAAAATATTGAGTGCATCACACATGTAAGAGTGAGTATCATGTGGGACGTCCTGTTTCAGCTCAATATGTATGGGATTTTGATATCATATGTATTTCCTTTTGTGGGTTGTGGTCACAAATGATTGATAAGCACCAGTCTCAAGCATCATTGTAGGCATTCACGAGATACTCACTGAAAGGCCAGGCCCCTGAGTGGACAGTGGTGAGAGATGAGGTGGGAGAAGAAGCCACGTTGGGGTTCTACACTGGAAAGTCCTCTGCTCCTGGCCAGAAGTTAGGGCCCTGCCACATTGCCCACCACCATCACCCCTTCTTGATTCTTTCCTCTCCTCCCCTGGGCAGGTTGTATACGTCACTGCAACATTTCCCTATATCATGCTTCTGATCCTCCTGATCCGAGGGGTCACCTTGCCCGGGGCCTCCGAAGGCATCAAGTTCTACCTGTATCCTGACCTCTCCCGGCTCTCCGACCCACAGGTAAAGTTGCTTGCTTTGTGTCCAGTTGCCTGTCACCACTGGGACGCCCTCCGCCAGCCTCTGCTGCCAGCCACAGGGGCTTAGCAGCTGGCTGAGCATGTAGAAGTCCATGGACCCCTTCTCACAATAATCATTTTCCATGCATAAATTAAATGCCTAGGAAATCCAATATATTGAAATACAACCATCAAAACATCAACAAAAGACAAATTTGTGGCATGTAATAATATATGTGCTTGTTTATCAATACATTAAAGAGCAAGATCCAGCAACAGGTCCTATGATTTTTATGGTTTCAAAGTCATGGTGAGCATAAATGATGTGTGGAGATATCTATACTGTGATATGAAAGTATCTGGGATTTCTACTGCTGACAATTCTGCGGTTTGTTGTCTATATTCATAATTGAAGAAATGCTAAATTTGTTAGAGGTAAGTGTAAACAGAAAGTTTTTCCTCCTGCCTAAGATCACAGATCTCCCAGCCATGCATCTCAGTGAGACCAACTGGGTCTTTGTTGGTGATTGATTTTCCTGTGGGTGCAGCTTGCAGAAAGAAAATAATTGGTGAAAACTGGCTCACCTCTTAGTTGTGTCCGGTAAGGCGTTGGTTGTGCTGAATCTTGGATAGTGACTGTTTATACCTAAGCTTCTCTAAGTGGGCAGTGATGGTGTTCCCAGGTGTATGTTAGACAAGAGGTGAAAACAGACATCTTGCAGGCCCAGAAATGCTCAACCTCACTACTTGTTAGAAGCTCCTGGGACCTTTTGAAAAATCCCAATTCCCAGAGTGTAGCCCAGACCAATTAAATTAAATTTTCTGGGGGTGGTTCCCAGGTATCAGTGTTTCTTAAAGGCCATCAGGTAAATCCAGGGTGTCAGATAATGTGCTCAAAGACATCTGATGGCTGAGGAGACATCCATGTTTGTTTAATTGAAGTATAGTTGATATACAATGTTATATTAGTTTCAGCTGTACAACATAGTGATTCTGGCATTTTTATACATTGCAAAGTGATCACCCTGGTAAATCTAGCTACCATCTGTCAGCGTACACAGTTGTTATATATTATCAACTATATTCCATGTAGTGTACGTTGTATCCCTCTGACTTATTTATTTTATAACTGGAAGTTTGTACCTTTTAATCCCCTTCTGCTATTTTGCCTACCCCCATCCCAGCAACCACTAGATTGTTCTCTGTATCTTGGAGTCTGTTTCTGTTCTGTTTTGTTAATTTTTTTTGGATTCAACATATAAGAAAATCATACAGTATTTGTCTTTCTCTGACTTATTTCACTTAAATAATACCCCCAGGTCCATCCATGTTGTTGCAAATGGCAAGATTGCATTCTTCTTTGTGACTGAATAGTATTCCGTTGTATCTGTGTACCATATTTTCTTTATCCATTTGTCAATCAGTGGACACTTGGGCTGCTTTTATAATTTGGCTATTGTAAATAATGCCGTGATGATCATAGAGGCACCCATATTTCTATTAAAATGAACATAGATACATCATGCATTAGAATGTAGAATCTGCATTCATAGTAGATGAGACTGCAGGAAACTCCGAGTCTGCAGTCTGTAGCTTCCAGCCACCCCGTTAGGAGAATGTGGGTGGAAAGGTTTATGGAGGGCGAGTTATTGCAGCTCAGGTGTAGCTCATTACACTGATTAAGGTCCATGGTGAAGTGGCAACGTGTGCTCGTTTCTTCTCAGTTTGCTGTGCCGTGAAGGGCCCCTGAGGCTCGGGGCACCACTGGGCACCTGACGCAGCATCCTGAGTTGCAGGCAGAATCCCTAGGAAGAAGGAAATTAGCTCCTGACTGTTGGCCTCACCAACTCCAACCTCCGATGGCAAAGGCTCAGTTGGAGAGTGAGTTTTGGAAAACATATTTCCAGAATCACTGGTCTGTGCCTTTTTGTCAGATCCACAAATTCTTGACCCAGTACAGATTTCGTGTTCTTTCCTCTGCTCACAGGTTTCCTTATCCTGTTCCTCAGGGTCTGTCAGGAAGGAGATCCTGGGCATCACCCACATTTTCCAAACCTAACTGATCATCAGAACACCTTGGAACATGTTAAGAATGCAGTTTTGGGAGGGGCGCCTGGGTGGCGCAGTCGGTTAAGCGTCCGACTTCAGCCAGGTCACGATCTCGCGGTCCGTGAGTTCGAGCCCCGCGTCAGGCTCTGGACTGATGGCTCGGAGCCTGGAGCCTGTTTCCGATTCTGTGTCTCCCTCTCTCTCTGCCCCTCCCCCGTTCATGCTCTGTCTCTCTCTGTCCCAAAAATAAATAAAAAACGTTGAAAAAAAATTAAAAAAAAAAAAAAGAATGCAGTTTTGGGGGTATGTGATGGCACCTGCCTATTTATATAATTAGGAAGCTGCCGAGGAGATTCTGATGATCAGAAAAGTTTGGGAAAAGCCAGCCAACACTTATGACCGTAGAGCCCTATCTACACATATACACATGTACCACAAACGCACATACCCACACACAGAACAGAGGTGAAGCCAGGTGTTCACCATTCACACTGTCTGCCTCATCATCCCAGTTTCCTGCCATCTCTTTTCTTCTCAGGCTTCGGCTCCCAGGCCAGCACTCACTTGCAAGGCTGTTCTGAGGAATGGCCACTTGGAGTCGTGGTATGAACATTGGGCCAGCAGTCAGGACCTGGCTTTCCCCGGGCTCTGCTGCTGATCCTAAGTGACCTTGGACAGGTTCCTTCTCTTTTTCTCCTTCTGGGCCTTCATTTTCCCATGAAGGCAAGAAAAGGTTGATTTCATTCAGCAGGTTCAAAGTAGATTCTGAGATGCCTGCATTTCCCATGAACATGGGTTGACTGATAGACTTACAGGCCACCTTCAGCCCTCTGCCCATTTTTGTAAATAAAGTCTTATTGGAACACAGCCTTGTTGCTTATTTTTCCCCATATTGTTTGGCTGCTCAAAGGCATAACTCAGAGGCAGAGATGAGTAGCTGAGACAGAAACCATATGACCCCTATGCCCCGCCCCCTACCACATTGAATGACTCACTAGAGGGGCTCAGAGGACTCAGAGCAGTCATACTCTTTAATACAGCTTATGTCCACATCAGCGAGAGAAAAAGACACATCACATCAAGTCGGGAGGAATCCATGCATAGGCTTCCCACAGTCACCTGCCAGGAGGAGCCACACAGAACGTGTTCCTTCTTGCAGCATCAAAATGCAGCAGTATGTGGGCAGTATTTCTCCCCAGAGGAGATTGGTCAGGACTTGGGTTTTTAATGGGGAAGTTTTATTAAGTGCGCAGGTACTTTGTGGCCACGTGATCGATCACACGGTCTCCAGGAGGAAAGCAGGTACTCACCGTAAGTTACATTGCTTGTACAAATAGTCCAGGCAAGCTGGCACAGCAGAATTCAGTGCCCCTGGCATACAAAATGACGGTGTGACTTAGTACCAGGGGAATATCTTAGCTAAGTTCCCAGATAACAGCCAAGAGCCAATCCTGCCAGCAGGCCCTTTGGGATAGGAACATCAGGTCTGCTGTGGTAACTCTTTGCCGCACACTGGCAAAACGTAAAATATTTACTATTTGGGCTATTCTAGAAAAAAGTGCTAATTTTGAGCTGCAGAACCCTCAAATGCCTCTAAGGGGAGACTTGTTGGCCTCTGATCTCTGCTTGACTCCCTCACTCTACCCATGTTGCTCTCTGCCTCGGCTGCCACCAGCCTGGTCCAGACACCACCATCTCCCCCTTGACAGTAGCCTCCTAACTGGTCTTCCAGAAATGTCCCTTAACCCCTTGGTCCTGTGGGCCACTCTCATTCAGCAGCAGAGTGATCTTTTTGAAATCTAAATCTGACAGGCATCTCTTGGCTTAAATCCTTTCTGGGGTTCCCTGTGGTCTTTGGTAGGGCCTCCAAGGGCTTCCTTGAGCTGTCTCCTTGCTGCATCCCCATCATTTCTACCCCTCTCTCAGTTCATGCCAGATACTGGCCTTCTTTCTGCCTCAGGACCTTTGCACATGTTACTTCTCTGCTAAGAATGCTCCCTCTTTCCTCCCCAGACCCTCCTTCTGTACCTTGCCCAACATCCACTCATCCTTTAGGACTCAGTTTAAACATCACTTTTTCAGGCAAGTCTTTCCCAACTGCTAACCATGCACCCCCTAGTATTTCACACTTATTTTCCAAAGCGCTTACCATGTTTGCAGGGAAATATTTATATATGTATATACATGTATGTATGTATTACATGTGTGATTTGTTTAATGTCCATTCATTTGCTTGACAGATATT
This sequence comes from Panthera uncia, assembly GCF_023721935.1. Lineage (NCBI taxonomy): Eukaryota > Metazoa > Chordata > Mammalia > Carnivora > Felidae > Panthera > Panthera uncia. The sequence continues at coordinate 50,311,385 of NC_064816.1, forward strand.
TACTAAGTGCCTGTTCTGTATCAGAGATTATTATAGGTATCAGGGATATATAGCAGTGGACATTGAACAAAATAATGATCCCTTCCCCAAGAAGTTTATATGCCAGTCAAAGAAGAAAGCAGTGAACAGAATAAAAAATAAAATATGCAGTCCATTAAATGGCAACAAGACCCAAAGAGGCCAAGGATGGAGTTGCAAGGGGAGTGCTTAAGAGAGGGTGGATACAAAGTTCCTCCCAGAGAAGACAGCTTGGAAGCAAGGTCTGTATCTGTTTTTCCCACCATTGTATCTCCAATCCCTAGCTAGCTCAGTGCGTGGGACATAATAGGTGCTCAATAAATGTTTGCTGAATGACTGTAAGAGCCAAAGCTATTTTGAGATTTTTGAAGAAAGATTCTGTTGCTTTAGCCAAAAATTTAAAAACCTCCAGCTCACCAGATCAGTGAGTTGTAATGTTTTTTGATTCTCCTTGTGTGAGCATGCCCACCAAAAGGAACAGAGATAGTTAATTGGGATAGAGGTAAGGATAGTGACCGCAAGAAGGAAGGGTAAACAAAATTCCATGTAACTGGTGTCTTTGGAAGCTGGAGTGTGTTGCGGGAAGGGCCCAACATGGCTGAGAAGAGAGGTGGGGGTAGCCCTGAGCCTGCTTTCTGTCTGCTCCGGGGGCTGAAGGGCTGGTGTTGGGGTGTATAGTAACCTGGAATCTGTGGAGGGGTCTTGATAACTCCTCGAACTTTGGAGGCTAGCACATCACACAGATTCGTCTCGGCGTGCTGAGGGAAGAAGGCAGCCTGTGCGTGGGTCAGTAGAATCACAGTACCCCAGCTAGAATGTCCACTCAGTAGATAGATCCAGGTCAGAGAGGCTGAGCTACTTGTCTGTGGCCACACAGCAGCTCAGTGGCCCAATTAGGACTTAGAGCCCAGGGTTTCTGGGCTCTGAATGAAGGTAAGATCTAAAGAAGAAAATGACAGATCCACACCGAGAAGTTTTAAGTGTTCCCATTTGTGCACACCCCAGGCCATGAACCATCGGGAAGGCCCAGGCTGGAAATCCTGCTCTCCCGTTACAGTTCGTGTGGCCTCTAGCAAGGCTCCTCCCTCTCTGGGACCTGGTCATCTCTTCCCTAGAATGAGGGTCACAGGTTGTAGTCGCCTGCCCCATCAGATGGCTGTGAAGGTGAAGTGCAATGACCCTGTTAGTGGAGGAATGTTTTTTCTTTTTGCAATTACATATTTTAATGTGCATTAGAAAAAAAAAAAACCTGGGACATCCATCAACCGTATCAGAACCGTGACTTCATAGTTATTGCTGGAGTGAAGCTGTATCTATATACACTTTACACACACACACACACACATGCTACACATTTACATACATGAATGAGGTAAGGAGCAAGGTTAATTTACAAGCAGCTATCAAATAAATACTAGAATGAACATGGACTTGGCAAAAATAGTACAGGGTGAAGACAGGTGTGCTGAGGTTTGGGACACGGCTGGGGCTGGAGAATCATCCTGAAGTAGCGTTAGGACTTCAGGTAGCCACATGGTCCCGCTCAAGACAACTGAGGCATGGCTCTCAGAAGTAGAGAAAGTAGGTCAGGAGAGCTGTCAGCCAGAAATACTTAATCAGGAGATCAGAAAATGGCTCAGCCTCTTGGTGGTTTTCTCTTTTTATCAAGTCCTTGTTGTGACTAATGAACCTGACTTAGTTTCCCATTTGTGCTTCAGAACGCACCAGGAAGAAAGACTCCCAGAAAGGCCTGGCCGCTTGGCTTGTCTACGAGTGTGAACAACCCTTGTTTCTTCGGGGTGATCTAGAAGTTGCAGTGGTCAGGCTTCCCGCAGCTACGAGGGACTAAAAGGTTGATGGTGGACCTATCAGAGTGTCTCTTGTGTGTGAACCAATGGGAAGGATAGGTGATGGGGGTGGTGAGCCGAGGAGTCGGGCTGGTCAGAGGGGAGGCTGCTGGACACATTCAGACCTCCAGCCTCAGAGACTCATTGGGTCCCTGCACTGCTCCAGCCATTCCCAGAGTGTGGGCGTGGTCTCAGAGGCACTGGGGGCCACCAGGGAGTGAAATAAGCCCTTACTGGGAGTCCTCCCCAGGCTGCCAACTCCATGAGGAAAGGGATCGCGACTGTCCTGTGTACCACTCACCTGTCACCAGAGCCCAGCAAAGCTGTTCCGTATCTTATCCCACGGATATTTATAGCATGCCTACCTCTGCCAGGCAGTCAGTATATAAATGAGTAAGAGCACTCTGTGACTGGGTGGGCTTCCCTCCCTGGAAGAAGGAAGAGGGTTGGAGGAGATCGGAGCTTTGCATCCTTCCTTTGGTTTGTTGAGAAGAATGTGCACCTTGTTCTTGGTGATGGTCCTCGTGCCAAAGCCTGTGAATAACTCCTGCCTTTTACATACTAGGGCAGATTTAAAGGGGCTGCATCCATGCCATCACTCTCCGTCTTTTGCTTCCTGGGGGCTTACGTGGGTGGGGACTTCACAGGAGGGCTGATAGCTGATGCTCTGGGTGCTAAATGGAACCCCCAGCTTGCCTTCTCTCTCCTGCAGCTGGAAAAGCCAGCCCTGTCCCAGTGCTCCAGGAATAGCTATGGGGCTCACATGTTATCATCACAGCTTTACCTCCCTGAAGCCATGTTTGGAATTTGGTAAAGTTGGGGGCCTGGGGTGGGAGGGCTTGCCTGTACAGGTCAGCAGAAGGAGGACAGGCAATGACCCACCTGAGGAACCCACCTCAGTGGGGTGCCTTCTACCCCATAGGAAACTCTTGCTTCCTGGATCCCATATCCTGGCCGGAGTGACAGCAAGGTGGGGCCTCTCCGTGATCCAGGATCTCCATTAATTCCAGACCCAGGCTCCAGCCCCCCTTCCCTGCTGCTTATAAGGGGTTCAGACATGCATGTGTGCTGTGTCATTTATGTTTCTAAAGGGGCACAGGTTCCTGACTGATGCAACGCTCTGGACCCCAGCTCCCAGGGCCTTAAGGGAAAAATCCTTTTGAGGGGTGCTCCTGAGCCCTCTGGGCTTGTGTGGCATTCTGCATGAAGACTAATTAAGTCTTGATCTGGACAGGCAGATGCATTCACAGCGGCCCCCTCCTTCTATCTCCCCAGCCAGTGAGGCAGGAGAACTCCAAAAAGCATGTAAAGAGAACTCAGTTGTAAGGGAGCCTGGGAGCCAAGAACACCTTCCTCACAGGGTAACTGTGAAGTCCAGAGAGAGAGCCATGGAAGTTATTTTAAGGTCTAAAGGGCTGTGTGCCCTATTGTTGTAGTCTCCGTGAAGGCTTCCTGACCACCTTGTATAAAATCATGCTCTCCACCCTGCACATCCTGTCTACACACCCCCCCCCCCAGCTTTGGTTTTCGCCGTGACACTTGCCAACATCTAAGACACCTTTCATTTTGTGTCACCATACTCCACTCACTAGAATGTTAGCTCCAGGAGGGCAGAGGATTGATCTGTTGCATTCACTGTTAGATGTCCTGCCCCTGGAAACAGAGCCTGCCAACATTAAGAGCTCAGTAAATACTTTTAGGCAGGCAGGCAGGAAGAGAGGGGGGAGGGAGGGAAGGAAGGAAGGAAGGAAGGAAGGAAGGAAGGAAGGAAGGAAGGAATTGAAGGAAGGAATTGAAGGAAGGAATTGAAGGAAGGAATTAAAGGAAGGAATTAAAGGAAGGAATTGAAGGAAGGAATTGAAGGAAGGAATTGAAGGAAGGAATTGAAGGAAGGAAAAAAGGAAGGACGGACAGTTTCAGGAGGAGCCTATGCGTCTGTTACAATGACCTAGCATGGACTGCAGTTGTGGGTAAGCTCTCCAGAGACAGGATTTTTAGTGCATTGGAATCTGGTATCTAGGAAAGGAAATTTGAGTCACTCTGTTGCCATTGACCAGCTTGGTGGCCTTCAGGCTGTCCCTTTACCTCTCAGAGCTCAGGGTTCTCACCTGTCTGTTGGGGTTAGAATATCCACCACACATAGCAGTTGTGGAGCAGGTTTGCATGTGAATGCAAAAGCACTTCTATTTCTCATTTTCAGTGCCCAGCCCAGGGTCTGGCATGCAGTAGGGCTCCAGGGACACCAGTGATGTTCTTCATTTGCCTCCATGTCACTGGGCTCTGGGCAGGATGAGTCAGAGCTCCACAGGCCTAGAGGGAGGCTTTGAACTCAGAACCAAGTGCCTTCATTGTGAATCCAGTAAATTAAGTTTCTCATCAAGAACTTGAAGCAACACGGCTCGCCTTCTTTGTCCTCTGGCAATTTGCATTCCGTGGTCTCTTATAACTTTCTAAACACCTATTTGCCTTCACTGTCAGCCCTGTGTTCTCTCCGAAGTGTGAAGTGCTTCCACTCCATTTCCCCCCCCCCCCAAATTTTTATTTTCTGTCTTTTCAGTCTTTGGGGAATGGAGGGCCGCTTTCAGGAAATCACATTTTCCCTGCCCCAGATTCCTGCCACTCTCACTCTTCATTGTGTTTCGAGTGTGTGTTTTCAGGGCAAGAACAGAAAGGCCTGTCACGGATCCAAATCGCGGGGTCTGCTTTCCCAGGGTGTGCACACATTCCCCAAGTCAGCCTCTTCTATGGAGGGAACTGGAGCTGGCAGCTAAGGTGCCCCAAGTCCTGGAGGTGGGGTAGAAGGATGCCCAAAGAGTGAGCACCTCAGAACACTGGAAATCTCCTCCACCTGCCCTCACCCCATAAGGACAAATCAGGGAAAACAAGATCCTCATTTAAAACCTCACCTGATGAACCTTGTGGACACGCCCATGGAATCGCTGCCACCTGGTGGCAATGTACTTTGGCTCCAGACAGGGACCCAAGGAAACATGAGTGTCTTTACTGCTGGACTTCCCAACTGAAATGGAAATAATGATACTGACTTGTAGACACTGGATATGTTTTTGAAAATATTGCAAACCTCCCTGGACACAAGGGCTACTCCCTGGGACTGAAAATCAACCAAGGTTCCTTTTGGTATATTTGGTTTGGGGCTAGGGTCACTGTTCTACCAGCATTCATCTGTTGTCTACTCAGCACCAGGTACTGCGGATGCAGAATCAGATGATGCATGATTCTTGTCTTCAAGGAGACGATAGTCTCTTGGGAGACACACATAATTAGGTCAGTGTTAACAGTAGTGAAGGAGGGGGTATTAGGGTTGGAGTTCACCTGACCCAGGTATGCTTCCCGTCACTGGGTGAATGCCTCCAGAATTAGAGAAACATTACTGATCTAACACACACACTGAAAGGAAGGTAGTGAGCATTTCTTCTTTCTTGACTGCTTGAAATTCCTCAAGAGTTGCTGGTCTGTGGAATCAGAATTCCTGTATATTCCACTGAGATTCTGTGCGTCGCTGGGGTTCCTCATTAAATTCTTTCAGCCATAGGCTTACTCAGGGGGAAGTGTTGTGAATTTTAGTTCTCAGCTGTTTCAGTAGCCCCTTATTAATCTGCAGTCTCAGCGGTTGAAGAGCTGCTTGGGTACACATATGAGTAGTGATACTAGTTATTGTTTCTTTTTCTAATGTTTATTTTTGAGAGAGAGAGAGAGAGAGAGAGAGAGAGCAAGCAAACAGGGGAGGAGCAGACAGAGAGGGAGACAGAGAATCCCAAACAGGTTCTGCACCATCAGCTCAGAGCCTGCTGTGGGGCTCGAACTCACACCCTGTGAGATCATGACCTGAGCAGCAATCAAGAGTCAGACACTCGGGGCACCTGGGTGGCTCAGTCGGTTGAGCCTCCGACTTCAGCTCAGGTCATGGTCTCACAGTTCGTGAGTTCCGAGCCCCTCATCAGGCTCTGTGCTAACAAACAGCTCAGAGCCTAGAGCCTGCTTCGGATTCTGTATCTCTCTCTCTCTCTCCCTCTCTTTCTCTCTCTCTCTCTCTCTCTCTCTCTCTCTCTCTCTCTCTCCCCCTCCCTTTCCACCCCCTGCCCCATGCTCTGCCTCTGTCTCTCAAAAATAAATAAATGTTAAAAAAAAAAAAGTCAGACACTCAACTGACTGAGCCACCCAGGCATCCCATTAGTTATCGTTTCTTGATGGCTGATTTTATGACAGGTATTATACTTCACAAACTTGTCATTTAATTTATCCTATTCACTCAATCAGCAAATAGTTATTGATAATTATTATTTTCTAGACCCAGGCACTAAATGCTATGTATAAGTACCTTAAATTTTTATGACCTGTAAGACAGGACCTATGGTCCTATTACCATATGAAAGGTTCTCTCCTATGGGTCATGAGAGTTTTAAAACCTATGTCCTAAAGGTTTTTCAGATGAGGTGACTCAGACTCCAAGAGGTTAAACTACTTGCCTTGTGCTTACAGAGATAGCCCTTGAACCCAGGTGAGTCTGACTTGGGCAACTAAAGGATGCAATGCTGAAACCCTTTGTCATATCTGATTTTTCTGGCCTTGCTCTTACTCTGCAGACCTGGGCTAGCAATTCTGGCTCTGGTGTCTTTGAGCATCCCAGACCTGCATGACTACCTTGCAAGAATCCTAGAATCTCAGCGTCAGGTGGGTTTAGTCCCCACCCAGTGCAGGAATCTCCTCTGTAGTAACCTGGTCAGTTTCTGATTGGCCCCTCCTGTGACAAGGAAACCCTTCAACTCCACTTTGGAACACTCCTTGCTCACCTGGTTCCCAATGTTGACATTCATTCATTCTTTGTTTCATTTGCTTGTTCTTTCTTGATTCATCTACCCTAATTTGTACCCCACTTTGAGAGAATCTACCAGAGTTCAACATGCTAATATAAGTGCAGCTTAAACAAATGAGGTACAGACCAGCCTCCTGTGGGCTAAGAGCCTCCAAGATGGGCTCCCTGCCCCTTACCACGATCTCCTTCCTCACCCAACAGACCGAGGGAGCTTTGAAAAAGGAATCCTGGATTATGTAACTTCCTGGAATTGTTCTTAAATGTTTTTTGCTTTAATTCTTTGCGTATGTTTATTCTAACATCTTTTTTCCCCAGTTCATGGATCATATTTTCCTGTTTCTGTGCATATCTGTTAGTTTTTGATTGAATACTGTGGGTTGTAGTTAAATATTATGGATACGATATTATAGAGGCTCTGAATTCTGTTATCTTCCTCTGAAGAGTGTTGGGTTTTATTTGAATAGGTATTTCAAATACCGATTGACACCTTAAACTTATGTAGACTCAACTTCATGTTTTCTTGTTGCAGGCATGTGGAAATCCCAAGCTGAAGACCCTCTAACTTAATAGGACTCAGTGGGCCTTCATTGGTTCTAAGCTCTGTCTCCTCTGTAGAGCTTGTCAGGGCTCTGCTTTAGGCTTTGTTAGGATGGGTCTAGAAGAGTTCTTACTCTAGAGCATTGGTGCTCAACTAGGGAAATTTTGCATCCCAGGAGACATAAGTCAATGTCTGGAAACCGTGTTAATGCCACTATTGACAATCTAGTGAGTAAAGGCCAGGGATGCTGCTAAACATCCTACATTGCATGGGACAACCCCCCAAACAAAGAGCTATGGGGCCCAAAATATCCGTAATGCCATGGTGGAGAAACCTTACCTGGAGGCCTGGTTCTTGCTCCTAAGGGGAGGTCCTTCTGTGTCTCAGCCAGGTGCCAAGGGTGAATACTTGGTGTTGACTGATCTGTCATGCTTGTAGGCAGTCCCCCGGCTGTGCTCTTCGCCCAGTAGTGTCTGACCTCTAGCATATCTGTTCCACTTTCAGCCCCTGGCAGCACTATCTGGCCTTGGGTGGGCTCACGCTGGACTTTTACAGCTCAGCCCTCAGCCACAGTCTCCCAGGTGACCTCCACATGGACATCTGGGGCCTGTTCTGTATAGCTCCCCCTTTCTGGTGCCCCACACTATAGATTATAACTCTTTCAGCTGTCCTACACTCTGGCCCTGCCTCCTTGGCCCGGTGAGACTATGTATTCTGCCCAGATTCTAGCCTTGTCTGCTGTGGTCAAGAAACTGTCCCCAGGTAGAGGGCTGGGGAAAACCCCCTTGGAGGTTGCCATCTCTCAGAGATAACAATCTTGCCCTGCATATTATCTACTGCCTGAAAGGGTCGCCTCCTCTATTGTGACTGCTTTGATAGCTGCTTATGGCAGGAGGGCTAGTCTGATACCACTCATTCATGACCAGAAACAGAGGTCAACCCCCCAGCAGCTTCCCCTCGCACTAGGATTAAAATCAAGACTGCTTACCATGGCCCTCTGTGGCCTGGTCCCATGTCCCACATGGCCTTGGGCATCCTAGACTCCTTCCTACCATAAACCCTGCCTGTCTAGATCACTGTTCCCTCTGATAATCCTGTGGCCTGCTCCTTCTTGTCCTGTAAGTCTTAGCTCCAAAGTCAGGTCGCCTCTGACCAGCCGAGCTCAAACCTTCACTAAACCCCGTGACTTTAATGAAACCCCTGTTTTCTTTTATTCACGGCACTGATGGCTGTCTGAAGCAATCTCATGTGTTTGTTGATGTGCTCAATGTTAGCCTCCCCAGTTAATGCAGCTCCATGTAAGCAAAGAACTGGTTTGTCTTGTGCACTGTAGTCTCCCTGACACCTGTCATACAGCCTGGCACATGTTAGACACCCAGTCAATACTGGATGGTTGGGTGGGTGGATACCATATGGTGGTTTAGATAAAGGACTGCACACAGAGGAGAACAAAACTATTTCCAGTTGCACATCCTTTGGAAGACTTTTTGAAACAGGTAGCCTTTGATTTTATCTTTGAAGGATAGGGAAAAGAAGGCTGTTTGGAGATAAGCAAACACCAGAACTAGGAAAGTCTGCATATATGAAGGGAATGGTCAGTAACTCAGTGTGGCTATAGAACAGGTTTTGTTACAGGGAATCGTAGGAAGTAAGAGTGAGACAGCAGACTGAGGCCCTGTCACTGGGAACCTTTGGTGCCAGCCCAAAGAGTTTAAGACTTCATTCAGTGGTCAGGAGGCTGCTGTTGAAAGTTTCTGGGCAAGAAGTTGATTGGCATAACAAAGCTGTAACTTCGAAGATTGCTCAGACTGGAGGGACTCAGTAGACATTGGCAGCAGAGTTTTAGAGTCGGACAGAACTGCATTTGAATGCCTGCCTCTTGCTTACCCCACTGTGTGACCTCAGGCAGGCACTCACCCTCACTGAACCTCAGTTTCCTCTCTTACAAGCCTCAACATACAATCTTTTACTAATATGCTCCCCTTGTAGACGTGGTGAGGTTAGATGAAACAGTAATGTGTAAACTTCTCTAGGGACAGAAAAAGAGAAAGAGAAGAGAGTAAGTTTTGAGGTGAGTAAAGGAGTGGACACACGTATCAAATGACCTTGATTTGGGAGGACAGTGTAAAGCAAGGAAGAAGTCTGTCTTCCTAGGACAGTGGAGACTTTGCAATGTCACAGGGGACACGAGAAGCAGCCCCCCAGTTGTGACATTGTGGGTTTATGGGCACATGGACCTAGGGTTAGTGCCGTTGTTTGAATTCGTGTGGCTACTTCTGGAAGCCCAAGAGGCTCCGCAGAGAAAAGAGACATGGGGCTCATTCTGAAAAGATGTCAGCAAACCCTGAAGATGTGCCTGCTGCCTTCCAGGTCTGACCATATGTTCGTAGTATGAGGGGTGAACTGGGCAGTGCTGTTGTCCTTGAGGATTTTGTATTCTCATAGGGAGAAAGATGTCACCAAGAGTGGCCACAGTGTGGGTTGATGGGGACCATGGACAGTCATGACTCCAGCTGTACCAGCACAGGAGACTGACCGTGAGACCTCTCTAAGAATCTCCAGGGCTTCTTAGGCTGTTTCTGTTTTGTTTTGTTTTTAGAATTCCAGCCTTATATTTTTTCATATAGCAAGTACTATTGAACACCTACTGTGTGCCACGTGCTGGCTACGCCTTTGCCTTTTAGATGAATCAACAGACATGTACAAAGTATCTACTCTTGCTAGACATTTGCTGCTCTCTGTGGGAGCGGGTGGAGTATGTGGATGAGTGGTGTTTTCTAGGACAGGAGTTTTTAACTGGGGAGGGATTTTGCCCCCCCCCCCCCCCCACAGTTGGACATAAAATTGTGTGCACTAAGCATGTTCTTTTTTTTTTTTTAATTAATAGGCTTTCTGAAAGCGGTTTTAGCTTTACAGAAAAATTAAGCGGAGAATTCCCATACACCTCCTCACCCCGCTCTCATTTCCCCTATTATTTACATTTTATGAGTGTGGCACGTTTGTTGCAATTGATGAGGCAATCTTGAGATTATTACTAGCCAGAGTTCACATTCAGTTTCACTCTTTGTGTTGTGCACTTGATGGGTTTTAACAAGTGTATAATGTCATGTATCTGCCATGACATACAGAATAGCTTCAGCATCCTAAACATCCCGTGCTCCACCCATTCATCCTTCCTTCCTCCCCAAGCCCCTGGCAACCACTGATCTTGTTCCTGTCTCCATAGTTTTGCCTTTTCCAGAGTGTCCTACAGCGTGTAGCCTTTTCAGATTGGCGTCCTTCACCTAGTCATAAGCATTTTAGGTTTATGCATATCTTTCTGTGGCTTAGAATCTCGTTTCTTTTTATCACTGAATAATTGTCTGTCCTCAAGATGTACCGTAGTTTGTTTATCCTTTCATTTATTGATGGACGTCTTGGGTACTTCCAAGTTGGGCAATTATGAATAAAGCTGCTAGGAACATTTGTGTGTAGATACCTCATTAAGCATGTTTTTCTGTAAAGGAGTCCATCCACTGCCAACAATCAAGATCCCTGGACTTGAGCTTTCCACCAGAGCTCTGGTATAGTGTGGGGTTTCCCATCAGATTGCTTGGATTTGAATCATGGCTCATCTGCTTACTAACTGTAACCTTAGGCAATTACTGAGCTCTCTGGGCCTTCATTGGTTTTGTTGTTGTTGTTTTTCTTTTCTTTTTTTTTTTTAACGTTTATTCATTTTTGAGAGACACAGAACAGAGCCTGACATGGAGCTCAAACTCACCAACCATGAGATCGTGACCTGAGCTGATGTCGGATGTGACGCTTAACTGACTGAGCCACCCAGGCACCCCTGTTTTTTTTTTTTTAATTTATAAAAAGGGTTGTTGAGAGGATCAAATGAGATCATCCTCATTCATGATATGTGTAACATCATATCCAGTGCATAGTAAATGCTCAATGAATGTTGGCTCTTGTTTTCTTTAAGAGATGAATATGCCTTTAATTTTATGTTCTTGACTAACACTTCAGGGTTTTTTGGCAGCTCTGTTCAGCATGAGCTGATTTGACCTATCCTGTTCTCATAGAGTTTGCTTTTAAAACCCTGTGGAAAACAGATATGGCAAAAACAGAAGATACAAATATTAATGGGAGCTGATATGATGCCAGCTGTCATGGTGCCTACAGGCAGAGTGACGTGACATTTCAAGACAACTGTCCTAAAACTGTCTTGCTCAAAGTGTGGTCCCCAGACCACCACCAGCAGCAACAGCCTCATTTGCCAGCTTGTTGAAAAATGCAGACTTGCAGGCTCCATCCCAAACATATTCATCAGAGTCTGCATTTTAACAACAGCTGTCTCTGGTTTGTGTACACAGGCAGGTTTGAGGCGTGCTGGTCTGAGAGAGCACGCAGGGCGGGCTGAGGCTGCCAGATGAGCATCAGGGTTGTGGTCAGGGGAAGGAGAGGGGTGGGGGCCGAGTGTTGGGGCCACCCACCTGCCCTCACGCACACACCAGAGCAGAGGGAGGGTGAGCTCACCTCAGAGATTCCTGTAGAGGCAGGGGACTGTCTCTCAAGAATCATTTGGGAGTAAAATGGATCCCTTCAGGGATGCCCACCCTTTAGAATTATGCAGTCACAAGCCATAACTCACTATTAAAACTTAAAGTAATCAAAATTAAGTAAAAGTTAAGGTTCAATTTCCTCAGTTTCATTCGGCAAATACCTGGTGCTCAATAGCCACATGTGGCCAGGGGCTACCATACTGTACAGAGCAGATATAGAACATTTCTATCATTGCAGATAGAATTCTCTTGGCCAGTAGTGCTCTAGAGGGAAAAGGGCCCAGGAACCAGGGATGGGGGTGTCTATGGAAACTGAAACTCAAATTACTCCAGAAACTTGGAAATGGAGCCGTGACCCCTGACTCTTCGAAGGCATGCTCTCAGTATTCTGGGGTTCCTTACTGTACACTGTAGGGCCCAGGTTATTTCCAGAAGAGTTCAGAGCATGCCCATTAAAGAATCGGCACCAGAACTGTGGCCACAGTTGTCTTGGGCAGAAAGCACAGCAACTGGAGGGCCGCTCTGTGAAGTGCTGAGAAGGAGGTGGTAGCTGCCCATGTGGCAGTTCCCAGCTGGGAAGAAAGAGTCTCTTTTGGGGTACACTGGAAAGACAAAAGATGCTGAGTTAATCAGAGTGGCTGTTAACCAGCCTTGTCCTTTTTCTAAACAAGAAAATAACAAAGATGCAAAATTCCCTCTAAATTCCACACGCACACCCTCACCCTTGTTATGGTTATTTACTACTTTTTAAAATATTGCCTTGTTACTTTCTAGAGTTGATTCTTGGATTTATAATATGTTTACCAATTTCTTTGCTCCCCATTTCTTTCACTTTTTTCTACTGAATTAAATTTCCTTTGTATTGCAGTGCATCCTTTAATATTTCTTTAAGCAGCCCCATGGGAACTATTCTGTTTATGTCTGAAAAGATATTTATTTCACTGTCATTCTTGAATGGTAGTTTTGCTGGGTATGGAATTCTAGGATGGTGATTTTCAAGTTGCAGTTTAAGCTTGGGTGCCTACTTTACAGGAGCCATGTGTGGTCATATCCATACCTAGAAGTTCCATGTTGAGTTCTGGGTTAAGGGGTAGAATTTTCTAATACCACATTCATCATAGGACAGTCCTTTTCTAGATCCTCACTTTTTGCAGTAAGCCCACTCTGCTTTTGGTCATGCTCAGGGGCTGTAATCTTAATTCTGTCCTTGAAAAGGAATTTAAACCTCAGCCTCTTGGGCTTCTATCTGGTTGGATATCCCCATGGGTTGCTAAGTCTCTTCCTCCTCCTTCTCTTTCAGCTTTGACTTCTCTCATTCTGGCATCTGGGAGAATTTTATATCTTCCTTTCAAGCCAGGCTATGAGTTTTTAAATGGTTATGATATTTTATAATTATGTGTTTTCTGTATCTCCCATAAATATATGTTTAACCCTCAGGTATTTGCTTCTCTTCATCTACTAGTCTTGAATATGACACACTGAATGTTCAGGTAGCACATTTAAGAGAATTAGCCCTTAGTCATTCATGCTTAATTCAGCAGCTCAATTTTATCCATAAAGTCATATGTTTATGGTGATTTCATATTTCATACTACCAACTGAATATATTTTCTGACAATAAGTATACTTCCAGCACATTCAGTAAAAATCATATTCATCAAGATAAAAAGCCCCATGGAGCCCATTTATTTGCTATTTTAACAAGTTTGAAAGTCAATATCTAGGCCTTCTTTCTTTTGTGGATGAGTGGCTGAATCCTAGAGAGAGGACCTGACTTACCCAAGACCTCAGCTGGCAGAGAACTGGACTGGAATGCAGAACTTCCTGTTGAAACATCTGTCATCTTTCTACCCCTTTGAGCTTGTTTTCCCATCTGTGAAGTTAAGGAGTTAGGCTAGACATAGAATCAGCTCCTGACTCCCTAGCTTTGTGACCTTGGGCAGATCACTTAACCTCTCTGGGCTTCCATTTTAATAAGACCTCCCATCTGTACCTCAAATGACTGCTGAGAGTAACAAACAGGTTGATGTGCACAACAGAGCCCTGAGAAACACAAGGGTTGCAGAGAGGTGCATGTAGTTCTTATAATTAAGATGCTGTGACTGCCTCCTGCAACCCCTCCTTAGTTAAGAAGAAGTCTGCTTTGCAAATGCAATGTGTTCTGATGATTTCTGACCCAGCACATATTGGAACAAGGAAAGCAAGGATCTTTTCTGTCTGTAAGCAGCAAGATGACAAGGGTTTGATACATCTTAGTTTGCTGGGATTGTGACATTTGATGTTCTTCTCTGTGAAAACTCACTGGTGTGTGAATCTCATGTTCTGCTTCCCTCACTTCTCATATGCAAACCAAGCACTGGAAAGCCCTGCAGGGCAAGCACTGAGTCCTGCATAATGTTCACAAAGAGGTCAAACATAGCTCTGTCTCCTTGATTAGAGCCTTAGAGATGTTCCAAATACTAGGGGCTGGTGGGCAAAGCTCAGCCTCTGATGTTGTAAGTGCCTTGGTCCTTGCATTTCCCACCCTCCCCTGCCCCAAGGAGGCAGTGTCGCATAGTGGGTAACTCCCAGACTTAGAATCAGGGTACCCAGTTCCATCACTGACCTTGAAAAGACATTGTCCTTCCTTGTGCCACACTGTTCCCTCAACCATAAAATTAGAGCATCAAGTAAAATCACTTGTTTTCAAGCTTTTCATTACCAGTAGCGCTTTGCTTTTCTTTTCTCCCTTATGACCCATTCCTGTGGGCTACTTCATACCCATGGGAGGTGCTTATTAGCAGTTGTATGTGTCTGATTAATAAAAGGTGTCAGCCCAGGAATTATTCTTTAAAATGTCCTTTGTGAAAATGAGACTCAGAGATATGAGATGATATATCTGCAGTCATGTGAGTATTTTTATGTTATAAATCATGCACATGCCTCCAAGATAATGGATGATAGTGCATTAAGATTTCTCAAGGCCATAAGACTGAGGGAAAGGGTCAGATGAACAGCATTCTAAGCGAGTATGTGGTTAACTTCCTTGTGGAGATAATCCAAACTACACTTGATCATCGCCCAAGACTACCCTTCCAGAACCTGGACAACATCTTATTCAACTATACCTCTCCCATGGTGGAGGCTTGCGCATGGCTCAGCACATAGCAAGTACTCACTAAGTGCTTGTGTAGAATGTGGTCATCATTTCAGTGTTTTGATCATGCCTGGGACAGTGGGTGACGTAATAACTGTTTATACGTCAGAATTGGTGACAAAGTGGAGAAGAAACAGAGTGGAAAAGAAAGAAAGGGTTCTAAGAAAGACGGGAAGATAAATTATGGGCATGGGCTTCTTTCTGAGTGCCCAAGAACCAAATATAAAATGAATCCATACAGTCTCAAGGGCAACTGGGGACTGCTACGTTCTGGTCCATTGTTCCTCCTTCTCCCGTAAGCCCTGGAAGGCTGATCTACCTCATCCAGAAGACAATTGTGGCTGAAAATGAGCTTTAAAAACTCGGATAAAACCATGAATTGCAGTTGGATGATTTAAGGAATTCAGAAGTGTTTTTAATCAATGAGGTGATGTCAAGGATAATAAACTGCCAGGTTTTCTGGTTGGGAGCTGACACTGAGTGTGGCTTCTGACTGTCACCTGGACAGCAGAGGGATTACCTAAGTTTACCCCTCAGTGATTTGATCATGAGTTACTGGTCACAAAGCCTAGGTATCCTCACTGATGCATCCCTAGGAAGCATTTCCCTCCCCAGTTTGCGTATATGATTCATCTCATTGAACCCACCAGTTCCCATTGCTGGCATGGGAGCATCCTTTGTGTCATCTTGTTGGTTCTGCCTGCACAGGGAACACCCACATACCCACCACCTAGATTCTGCCATCGATGTTTTGCTGTGTCTGCTTCATCGCAGGCCTCTCCAAGCCTTCTATCCATCCATCCGTTTAATTTATTTTTTGATACATTTCAGAGTAAGTTGCAGACATCAGCACACTTTACCCGCTAAACACTTCAGCATTCATGCCTTGATTTATTTTTAAAATGATCATTCTTGGTTTTGTTCCTCAAGCCAATGCCCGCAGAACTTGCTAAGGGAGGGCATGAGGAATGAGGTCAGCCCCTCAGTCATGACCACTTTGCCCAGAGCCAAGGCCACACTGGTGGAGCATCATTTGGGAGGACATGTGGCAACCTGTCAGTGTCTCCCATTAGTCCGTCTGTGAGGTTAGCCATCCCTCCTGGGTTCTGGCCCCTCTAAGACGTTGTGGTGCTCAGGCAGCTGGTGTCAGAGTCTGCGGGTACTGCTGTGGTGGCTCACTCAGTCCATCACTTGAACCTGCTTCTGTCATCTGCCCTGCATGCTCTGGGTGCCATGATTCTCAAGGATCTGCTGGTGTTTAAAGCTGTCACCTCTCCATTCAGATGAGCAGGGGAGAGGCAGTGTGGGTCAGGTAGCCATGGGGCCATGCAGTTTGACAAGGATGCAGGGAGGTGGAAGGAAACAGTATGTGAGTGGATGTGGGCAGGCCACTGAATGTTATCCAGATCCATCTGGACTTTGCGCCTATGAGGCTGGTCACCCTGGGTACTCTCTTCTTGGTTGACACAGTGGCAGTCTCCTGGCTTTGGAATCAGACACATAGGGTTTGAATCTTCCACTTACTGGTTGGGTGATCAAAGGCCACGTCCATGACCTCTCTGGGCCTCAGCTTCCTTATCCATAAAGAGAGATAATAATAGTACCAGGGCGCCTCAGTGGCTCTGTTGGTTAAGTGGCTGACTTCAGCTCAGGTCACAATCTCACGGTTGGTGAGTTCGAGCCCTGTATCAGGCTCTGTGCTGACAGCTCAGAGCCTGGAGCCTACTTCAGATTCTGTGTCTCCCTCTCTCTCTCTGCCCCTCCCCCATTCACACTCTGTCTCCCTATCTCTCTCAAATAAGCATTAAAAAAAATAATAGTACCTAGCTCAAAGCATTTTGGGAAGGACTGAGGTAATAGCCTTTTTAGGCCTCCAGAAAAGAGAGTGAGGTGCATGAGGATTTGAGGGCCTGGGTTTCTGCTGCTGAGATGATAGAACACACTCACCTTTTTCAGGAGCAAGCTGGTGTCTGCATTCTCAGGTGGTACTCAGGCGAGCAGCGTGCATAGTTCCTTGAAGGCCCATATGGAGGTGGTGGGTTTCCCCTCTGTTCTCACTCCTGATGCTGCCCAAAAGTGAGGTCCCAGGGAGAGAAAGTGAAGCCTGAAGAGCTGAGCTCCCTGGGGTTTGTCTGCTGGGCCTGGGAGAGGAGGCATGAGCTTCCTGGCCCTCATGGGAGCACTCACCCTGGGGTGGAGACAAGGCCAGGGCTCTGGGACCAGTCTAGAATAGCTGACTATTCTTTTGCTTCTCCTCCTGGGACACATCTACTTGGCTTTTCAGACTCCTCAGACTCTTCCTCAAGCTGGAAGTAATGACCCCTCTGGCCACTCGGCCCCTCCCACTGGATGCAGCTTTTAACGTGAGCCAGGGGCCAGTGTGTGCTCTACATGTGTTGTCTTGTCTTGTGTCCAGAACAATGCCAGCACCTTGGAGCTGTTGTTATCCCCACAGTACCCCTGAAGAAACTGAGGTTCAAAGAAGTGCCCCCTCCATGTCACCCAGCAGAGCAGGCACTCAAGATCTGTCTGATACTGTGGACCGGGGAAGGTCTTGTTTGACTTCCTTTCCCCTCATTCACTTGCTAGATTACAAGCTTCTGAGCAGGGACTAGGGGTCTTATTATTTGTGTGAGGCTGGTCACCCTGGGTACTTTCTGGTACCCAGGCTGGTCACCTGGGTCACCCTGGGTGATGCTCAGAAAGTGTTGTTGGGGGAAATTGACCCCCTGATCGTTAAGTTTGTTAACAGCAGAAAACCTCTGAGATTTCTGCTCTAACTTCCAATGCAGTGCAAGAATTTCCTCACTGCACCAACTACTTAGCAAGAGGGAGCTCATTCTGGGGCTGGAGCTCTCAGCTGGGGACAAAGCTCTTTTGCTGCTGTGACTGTCCCCATACCCTCACCACGATGGAACCCCTCAAGGAGGCTCTTCCAGGCAGGAATTTGAGTTCCTTTCCCTTTCACTCTTAGAATTCTGTTTCCCATGGAAGTGAGTAGCATCTTCCTGCCTCGTCCCTATGACTACCACAGGTGTTTTCCAATTCAAAGTAAGAGCAACTTCCAGCCAAACATATAGTGATGAATGAAATGCCAGCTCTGTAAATCCGTGCAGTTCAGGAAGGCACGTTCTATCCCCGCTCGACATCCTTTGCTTAGCTTGGAAGCATTTCTGCTGGGCAACTTCACATAGATCTTTCTTTCCCCTGCCTCTAGGCCTTTCTTTGCTGATACCACTTGCACCCCTAGAATATCCCTCCTCTTCCTTTCAGCTTTCCAGGCCAGGACAAGTGCTACAAACCTATTGAAAATGTATATTTCCATGAGTGTGGCATCCTCCTCCTCTTCCCTTTATAAAGACTCTCTGCTCCTTGCGTTTGAATTGAAGTTTGCTCCTGGGAAGGGGCAGGAGCTTAAACTCTGGTGTCACAGTGTCTTCCTGGGCTTTCAAGACTAGAAGGTCAAAACACCTCAAGGAAAGTGAGTCTCCACTGACCCCAAAACATATCCTTGCTATATAAGCCTGGTGTCCAGGGCTAGAAGACCATCTTTCACGGGTTTCAGCTCACTTACCAACTCTGACTGAATGGAGGAATTCTACCATAGCTGGGCAGAGGGGAGGGCAAGAGAGTGTTGTGAATGATTAACAATATCTGCCGTGAGAGGAAAGGTGGGGAAGGGGGAGGGTTGATTAACAGTGTTTACCATGGGCAGGAATATGAATGGGATTGATTAGCAATGTCTGCCATGGATGGGAAGAAATGGGGGTTAAATTCATTAGCAATGTCTTCCATGGGCAGGAATTGGAGGGGGACTGATTAACAATGTCTGCCATGGATGGGAAGAAACGGAGTGAAATTGATTAGCAATGTCTGCCATGGGCAGGAATTGGAGTGGGATTGATTAACAATGTCTGCCATGGATGGGAAGAAATGGAGTGAAATTGATTAGCAATGTCTGCCATGGGCAGGAAATGGAGGGGGATGTGCTTGCCACATACTTGTCATCGCCATTACAACCCAGTTTCCTCATTTTACAGATTAGAAAACTGAGGCCAGGAGAAAGAATTTGAGGGAGAACACCCAGGAACTATCAGGGCAACCTGGAATTGGAAACAGGGGTCCTAACCTTGTCAGTCCAGCACATTCTCCACTTAGCCTGGTAGCTAGGACTCTGTATGAGCCTTGAATCTTCCCTTCCTATGTCCTGGAGACTCCAAGCAGCTGTGGGCTTTCAGCACATGTTGTTGAGTATTTACCAGTGTGCGAAGTGCCAGAGATGCATCGTGAACAAACAAATGAAAGTCCCTGCTCATTGAGTCTCTGTTCTAGGTGGAAGAGACAGACCATAGGCAATGAATATGATGATGGGATTAAATGTATTCACTCTTTTGTCTCTGGGCAAATGCAGAGGTGGCTGCCTTCACCAACTGTGGCTGCTTTCTTTTTCATTTTCCTCTCAAGGGAGTCCTTTCTGTAGACAGGACTGCATGTGGCCACTTGGCTCTCCCAGGGCATGGAGCATCCTGGCGTGCCCTCTCTTTCCTTGGCTCTCTGCCTTGAACCAGCTCAGTGATTATGAGAGGAGAGAAGTGGTTATGGCAGAAGCTGATGAGGCTTCATCTTGGCTGCTTGCTCAGCTGACATGGGAGAATGTGCCAGTTTGGGGCTTGGTTGGGAGCTCAGGTCTCATTTGGCCAAGAAGTCCCTGGCCCTGTGCTCCCAGAGATGGGATGTGGGCTCTGCAGCCTCACCACTGATGCCAGCTCAGATTCCTCGTGCCTCAGTGGTTCTCAACCAGGGCTAGATAGGACCACTGTCCAAGGATCACTTAGAAACACATGGAAGCCTAGTTCTGGTTTCTGTGCTGACTGCGGCTACTTCTAGTATTTAGAGAGTAGAAGCCAGTGATGTTACACCCCTGCAGTGAAGGGGTGTTCACATCTTGCACAGTGAATTGTCCTGTCCAGAGTGCCAGTTGTGTCCCCCCAGAGGAACACTTTTGGCCTAAAGTGCAACCCCTTGAGGGTGCATGGGCAGTCCTGGGAAAAGCTCAGGGCAGGGAACATGCTATCTGTGGGCCTTGCTCACGCTTCCTACTCTCAGAACCTCCTCTCTTTAGCCATTTGTTAAGATGGGACTCAATTGTCTCATGTGATGGATTAGGGGGTAGGCATGCACAGGCCTCAGGATTCCACCACAGAAGGCACGAGGTCATTGCCATCAGCTCAGTGCCAACAACACCCATACACTCCCTCAGCTCTCTGTGACTGGGACATGGCTGTCCAGCCTCCGGGCAAAGACCCAGCCACAGTAACCCCGCTCCCTGCTCCACACAAAAGGGCCACCAGGGTTAGCCTACACGCCCAGGCTCCCCCCCCACCCCTGCAGAACTGAACAGCTCCTCACCGCCCGCAGTGCAACCCTTCAGCCCAATGACACTTTACTGGCAGGGCCTTTGGCAGGGCCCCAGTCCAGCCCCCAGGGCCGGCTGCCCAGGGAAGTGCTTGGCTCCAGAGCCAGAGGCTGTAGAACATATTTCCAGTGGGGCTTCCAGGCCAAGAGCTTCTGCCCCTTCCCACCACTGTTCCCACTGGCCCTGCCCGCCTGCCCAGTGCATTAGCATTTAAATATATCCAGAGTGGACTCCCCCAAAGCCCTCTCCCCACCACTGAATCCATCAGGGAGGGAGCATTTGAATCCTTCTCTCTCCCAACTCCCTTCCCTCATAATGGCCATACTGTATTCATCAGCTTCTGTATGTGGCATTAGCAGAAAGAAGGAGAGAGGGCGCCTAGCAACCCAGAGGGGGCTGAGAAAGAGGTGGGAAGGAAGTGATTTTCATGTAATTATTCACTTCTACAAAAGCCGTTGTCAGGTACACACTGGAAACACAGCTGTTGTATTATTCTCCTAACCTACTTTTAATCTTTTGAGAATCTTTACCAATATAAAAGGAGAAAAGAAAGAGCTTAACTCAGCCATTTTCTGCCGGGCCATATAAGTTATGTTTTAGCCTCAGTCGAAGGCTCTGCTTACAAAAGTTGTGTTGTGTATGTGTGTTTGTGTGTCTTTGTGTGGTGGTCTGTATAAAAGAAAATGTTAAAGAGACAAAAGCCTGTAGGTTGTGAGCCCCAGGAGGGCCACCAAGCCCTGTTCTGGCTACTTGGACCCAAAAGCCAAATGCTGCATGTGCTGTTGGGTCTGGCGGTTTTCACGCATCTTCTTGGCCAGGCATTTGGACGGCAAGGAGCCTGGGAGTGGTGAGACGCTGGCTCCTTCCACCCCTCACTGGCGTACCCATGTTCCAGGCTCTAGAAGTAAGTGGGTCTGCGTTAGTGATGGGCAGCTGCAGTGTTTGGTGCTACTCAGACATCTGATTTGTTCACCTGGTCTGAAGAGGCCGTGATGGGGGAAAAGGAGCAAGAGCTTGTTTTCATGGTACAGGTGAGAAGTGTTAGCCCCCAAAAGAAATCACATTAAGGAAATCTTACCAGGTATCCCACTGTGTACCTTACACTCGCCATATCTTTCACGGACAAAGAAGTCGAAGTTCAGAGAGGTGAAGTAACTTACCTAGGGTTGCACAGCAGGTAAGTGGACAAGCTGGGCTCCTGCCTGACCCCAAAGCTCACATCCTTCCATTAAGCCATAGCAAGGCTTGGAATCAGGCACCTGACAGAAGCCACGTGATTTAATTTAGTCCCCCTTAGCATGGTCTCCCAGAGGGCAGGCCACATGCCAAAGGGCAGTTCCAGAGGCTCATTTGTCCCTAAGGCTGACTCCTCACACAGTGGCCAGGGTGTCTGTCTGTCCAAAGCTAAAGAGACAAGTGACTTCACTCCTGTGGGCACTAGTTTTTCATCTATAAAAGGGGGATAATAATAGCACTGACTTCAACTGTGAGTCTGACGCTTGGAACACAGCCCCTGCCATGTCATAGGCACTAACAGAGGTGAGCTGGTGTCATGATCATTGGCATCACTGTCCTCACTCCCCTCCTTTCACTGAGGGCAGGATGGGCTAATGTTGCATTTGTCAGGGATCTCGAAGGGTCAGTGCCACAAATCCCACCCACTCCAGGACACAGATAGGGGCATACCGGGCCCGCCCACTGGCCTCCGCTTTGGTGATGCGCAGAGGAACTGCCCTTCTGCTCTGATGGTCGGCTCTGTTTGTGGACCTGAAAGCACGTTTCTAGGGAAGTGTCTTCCTGTCCCCCATGCTGTGCCAGACACCACAGAAAATGAGACCTTTGGCTCCAGTTCCCTCTCAGCCTCCAGAGACAGCAGCGGCACCTTCACTGCCTCGAAACCTCATCTCCCATATAGTCCCTGCTTGCTCCTGTCCACCAGGTGTTGTATTGCCTCTTCTCTGCTTTGGTGTGTGGTCTGTCTCTCCTGCTAGAATGTAAGCTCCCTGAGGGCGGGAGATGCTGATACTGTGCCTGGCACATGGTAGACTCCCAGTGCATGTTTACTGTAGGGAAAAGAAGAGAAGAGGTTTTTGGTTTGTTTTTTTTTTCTAGATTTTTCAATACTGGCGTATCTGAGGAGGGATTAATGTTGATTAAACACCTACTGTTAGAGCTCATGGCTGGGTTTCTGAGGACTTCCCAGTGCCCTCCAAGAGCTAGCCACTGTGTCGAATATCTCTTTCACACACATTGTCTTATTGAACCTTTTGCTTGTGAGAGAAAAAGAGGGAGGTGCTAACCACATAGGCACAATAACCCTCTCCTTGATCCCTGCCGAGTAGAAGTCTCTCTCCAAGAGGTGAGAAAAAGACACTAAGCTTTCGTTCCCAAACTTCTAAGGGATAAGACATTCTACATATATGGTCAAAATGGAAATGTGGGGAGAGGGAAAGCATGTTTCTGCCCCTCCCCACAGCTGTCTCTAACCTGGGGATAATCATGTCCACCTCAGGGCGGCCTGTGGGTCACAGAACATAAGCAGGTGCTTTGCAAACTGTAAAGTGTTCTTCATGTGGACTGGGGCAGCAAATACTGAGTGTCTGTCATGAAAAACATAGCTTCTCAGTGTGGGTAGGGAAGAATTTGTCCTTGTGCATCCACCGTTCTTTGTTCCTCCTGGCTAATATCATCAAGGACCTACTACTCTGTGCAGCCCTGTGCTGGGCCCTGTGGGTCTCATTGGGAAGTGGGGTTACACTCTGATCCTTTGCTTTCTGTACCTACTGTGCACCAGCGCTCACTGGAACCAACTGTCCCGAAAGATGTGAGGTTACCCCAGAGCTAGAGGGCAGAACCACCTCTCTTCTAAAAGGGGCTCTGCTCCCCTGTTCCCATGCAAATCTGTTCTCCAAACCTCTGAATGTGGACCGCCTACGTTCATGCTGCCAGAACGCCCCCCATTCATTGCTGTAGAACATGGGGAGTGATCCGTTTCTCAGCTACTTACCCAGCTTCCTTAGGGTTTGTTTTGTGGAGACTATTTTCCCTTCAAATTGTGTTGAGAAATAGGAAGCCCTTTCTCCACTGAGCTTACCCCTTTGTAGCATCCTGGGAGATGCTGGTCAATGGGGTTCAGTTGCCTGGTCTTCCTTTCATTAAGGTGGGGTTGCCTTTGTCCTATTTGACTGGACAGCCACAGAGCTGTTTATATCCTAGTGGAGACTCCAGGCCTACTCAGCACGCCAGGAGGCCCGAGCTTTTCTCTGAAACATGGAGCCAGAGTACTTTGGGTTCAAACCTGACTCTCTCCTTGATTAGCTGTTTGACTTTGTATGGACTCATTTCCTCTTCTATAAAAATGGAGATAGGAGTACTTGCCTTAGTGGGATGGTTATGTAAATGATGACATTGTGTCTGTGAAAACCTCTAGTACAAGGCAGGTTTTCAACAGTTAACTCATGTTTCCCACTTTTTTAAAAAAATGTATTTATTTATTTTCGAGAGACAGAGAGACATGGAGCCCGAGCAGGGGAGGAACAGGGAGAGAGGGAGACACAGAATTTGAAGCAGGCTCCAGGCCCTGAGCTGTCAGCACAGAGCCCGACGCGGGGCTTGAACTCACAAACCGCGAGTTCATGACCTGAGCTGAATTCAGACACTTAACCAACTGAGCCACCCAGGCGCCCCTGAAGTTTCCCACTTCTTAAGGCATCACCAGATTGGTGGAAGGGTTCATAAATGTTATTAGTCTGTTTTATTAGCCTCTCTTTTTATCTTTTATAGAGTCATTCCAGGAGCCACCATAATCTTGTTTGATCTCTGGGTGTTTGTGGAATTCTTAGTTGAAGTAAGAAGTAGGGGAAATAGACGTGGGATAATGCCTATAGCAGAGATAATACTGTGTGTTTACCAACCAGTTCTCACTTCCTTTTTTCTTCCTGCATAAGTAGGAAGAGTACATTTCCCAGACTCCCTTGCTTTTAGGTTGGGGCCATGCAACCTGGTTCTGGTTAGTGATATGTGGGCAGAATTGATTTAATCAACCCCTGGGTCTAACTCTTAAAACTTCCCAAGCAGACCTCCAATTCTATGTTCCTTTGCCTCAGAGGGTGCATTGACGTAGAAGTATCAAGATAAGATAGAAGGGCTTGTATTGCTAAGTCACTGGGTTGAAGAGAGCCCCTTCATAATCTGTGTTTGGCTTTTTGTGGGAAAATAAATGAAAAACGATAAACTTATGTTGTCCTAAGCCATTGAGATTTGGGAGTTTATTGTTTATTCTTGCGTAGCCCAGCAGTAATTATCTTAACAAATATAGCAGCTCCCTCATAAGTTAACTATTTCCTTCCCTGATGAGGAGGAAGGCTGACAACTGGGACCTTGTTGCATTTTTGCAATGACAGGCAGATGTTTAAGAACATAGACACACCTCACTTAGGCAAGTCTGTTAAGGAGGCTTCATGTGAAGATATATCATGCTTCTTCATGAGATACTTTCATGAAGTCTAACCCTGAAGATTCTTGGTTCTTGAATGCCCAATGAGCATGTGTCTAAGCAGAGAAGTTTTATCAACCTGAGTTTTACAAATGTGGAAAATGGAAAAAGCCAGTGGAGAAAGGTGTGGATCTGGAGTCAAGGAGATGTAAAGTTACTGCTAAAATTGTGATGACTCCTAAATGTGTGTCTCAAGCCCAGGCTGTGATATTTAGCCCTTGACTATCCCCCTGCCTCCTGCACATCTCAGTTGGATGTCTCAAACTTGCCTTGTCCAAAACCATGCTTCCCCATTTCCCCACTTTATACTTCCACCCTCCCTTTAAAAAACTAGCTCATCTTCTGTTACCCTCTGTCTACTAAATTGCTCAACCCTGGGTATTCTCTCATCTCCAGTTGAGACCAATCTTGTTTCATCTCCCCACTGATCATTTCTTGGGAACCAAGGAGACAAGATGGCAGCAGAAAAAACAAAACCTTAAAATTTTCCAGACTATCTCCACCCAAAGAGAAAACCCAGGATAGTAAAACAAAAAAACCTACAGACAACATCTTCACGATAATTACTCCATGAACTAGAGCTCATGACTCCAAGAACCACAAAATGTGACCAAGTGGAGCCAAATGCTGATAGCAGTAACATTTGCATGATGTCAACTTTGTGAGAGAAGATGAATATGAAGATAAAGGCAAAGGCCAAAGGAATTCAGAAGCCTGAGAGCCGGGAAAACCAGAACTCTCTAAAACATGTTCACCCCTGGAAGGAGAGGACTCTAGGAGGGGAAGCTTGGAAGGTCTATCTTAGAAGGTCAGCCAATTTTTTCCTCTGGGACTTTAATGGCTTCCTGTCTTACATTTAGGTTTTTCATCCATTTTGAGTTTATTTTTCTGTGTGGTGTAAGAAAGTGGTCCAGGTTCATTCTTCTGTAGTTGCTGTCCAGTTTTCCCAGCACCACTTGCTGAGGGACTGTCTTTATTCCATTGGATATTCTTTCCCGCATTGTCAACGATTAGTTGGCCATACATTTATGGTTCCACTTCTGGGTTCTCTATTTTGTTCCACTGATCAAAATCCTAGAAGAGAAAACAGGCAACAGCCTCGTTGACCTTGAGTGCAGCAACTTCTTACTTGTCTCTGGAGGCAAGGGAAACAAAAGCAAAAATGAACTATTGGGACCTCATCAACATAAAAATCTTCTGCACAGCAAAGAAAACAATCAGCAAAACTAAAAGGCAACCAATGGAATGGGAGAAGATAGTTGCAAATGATATATCAGATAAAGGGTTAATACCCAAGACCTATAAAAAACTTATCAAACTCAACACCCCAAAAAACAAATAATCCAGTGAAGAAATGGGCAAAAGACATGAATAGACAACTTTTCCAAAGAAGACATCCAGATGGCTAACAGACACATGAAAAAATGCTCACCATTACTCATCATCAGGAAAATGCAAATCAAAACCACAATGAGATACTACCTCACACCTGTCAGAATGGCTAGAACCAACAACTCAGGCAACAACAGATATTGGCAAGGATGTGGGGAAAGGGGAACCCTTTTGCACTGTTGGTGGGAATGCAAACTGGTGCAGCCACTCTGGAAAACAGCATGGAGGTTCTTCAAAAAATTAAAAATAGAACTACCCTATGACCTAGCAATCGCACTACTTGGTATTATCCAAAGGATACAGGGTGCTGATTCAGAGGCACACATGCACCCCGGTGTTTATGGCAATACTATTGACAGTAGCCAAAGTATGGAAAGAGCCCAAATGTCCATCAAGTGATGAATGGATAAAGAAAATGTGGTATATATATTCAATGGAATATTACTCAGCATTCAAAGAGAATGAAATCTTGCCATTTGCAACAACGTGGATGGAACTGGAGTGTATTATGCTAAGAGAGGTAAGTCAGAAAAAGGCAAATATCATATGACTTCACTCATATGTGGAATTTAAGATACAAAACAGATGAACGTGAGGGAAGGGAAGCAAAACTAATATAAAAACAGAGAGGGAGACAAACCATAAGAGACAAAAACAGAGAACAAACTGAGGGTTGCCTGTGGGATGTTGGGTGGGGGAATGAGCTAAATGGGCAAGGGATATTAAGGAGGACACTTGTTGGAATGAGCACTGGGTATTGTATGTAAGTGATGAATCACTAAATTCTGTTCCTGAAATCATTATTACCCTATATGTTAACTAACTTGGATTTAAACTAAAAAATATGGGGCGCCTGGGTGGCGCAGTCGGTTAAGCGTCCGACTTCAGCCAGGTCACGATCTCGCGGTCCGTGAGTTCGAGCCCCGCGTCGGGCTCTGGGCTGATGGCTCGGAGCCTGGAGCCTGTTTCCGATTCTGTGTCTCCCTCTCTCTCTGCCCCTCCCCCGTTCATGCTCTGTCTCTCTCTGTCCCAAAAATAAATAAAAAAAAAAAACATTGAAAAAAAAATTAAAAATAAATAAAAAATAGAGAAGAAGGTCAGCCAAAACTAGAGGAATATATGTGGGCCCCAAGCTATAGGTGAATGTGGGAAGGCTTTGGGAAGCTCGAGCATGAGGTCTGGGCCCTGGGAACTCTAAGGACCAAGCAGCTGAGGCTCCATAGCCAGAGAGAACACCACCCTGGGGAGAAACCACTAGAAGCAGAATCCAAATTGAGCAGATCAGTGACACTAGAGGAAACAAAAAGAGAAATTTGGGATAAGAGTAGGGGAAGGGAACAGAGAACAGTAATTTCAGAATGTACTGTCTGCACAGTCATAGTTTTCAAGACTGTTTGATAATAACAGAAGAGGTAACTATGAGGCTAGAAAATCTACCCTGGATCATCTATCCCCCCATTCCTCTACACAAGAAAATCTCCTCCTAAGAGGACAAGAAAATGTATCTGCCCTACACATGAACAACAGAAAAGAATCATGTCAAATCCCATACAAAGCTATTATAAGAAAAAGAATTGTGAACATAATAGTATTCCTATAGATAATGTATGCATTCCACAGACAAGCCCACAAAACAGCTGAATGCTAAAACTTAATATTTCAAAACAAGCTGAAAGAAATGAAGAACCAACAGGTGTGATAAAACAACAGCATAGGTGAAATTGTTAGACAAAAAGAACATTTGAAAATAAGGCTGACAGGAAGTACTGCTTAAGAAAGGCAAAACATTTTGGGAGGAATAACTAAATAGAAGGACTAAAGAGATGAATAGACATCATGGGTAATATCATAAGGTAAATAGGGGATGGAAAAGAGGAAAGTAAAAAAAATAAAGTCAGAAATGAAGAGATAATTTAAAGAATAAAAGAAAAAGTGATATAAAAAAAAGATCCAACGTATACATGAGTATGCCAAGAAGAAACCCAAAGCAGTGGAAGAAAAATAAATACTAAGAACAATAATTCAGGGATTCTTTTTTCCTGAAATAAAAGAGAAGACTTGAACTTTATCTTGAAAAAGTACACCAGAAGCCTAGGAAAATCAACCCAGACTAGTCAACATTAAGACCTATTCTAATAAAAATGACTGAATGTTAAAGAGAGAGAAAAATGTCGGTCATTCAAACAAAAAGAGTAAGTGAGAAGAATGGATTCAGGCTTTTCTACATTTCACTCTGTGCCAGGGGAAAACTATGCAATGTATTTAAGATGCTCTGGAAAAGAAAAAGAGAACCAAGGATATTATATGCAGCCATACTGACGTTCAAGTATGAAAGCCATCAGCCAACTATTATGAACATACAAGAAGCCAGGAAATCTTACTTCTCATGAGCCTTGCCTGAGGGACTTACTAGAGAACAGGCTACCGGCAGCCAAACTGACAGGAGAGGTATTATCATAAGGGCTGGAGTAAGCATTAAATTAATAGTCACCTGTAGAGCTCACACTGAATCGTGGCTGTCACGGAGACAATATAATATGTAACGGCTGTACATTGTGATCATGCTCTTTAAATTTTTTTTTTCAACGTTTTTTTTTTATTTATTTTTGGGACAGAGAGAGACAGAGCATGAACGGGGGAGGGGCAGAGAGAGAGAAGGAGACACAGAATCGGAAACAGGCTCCAGGCTCCGAGCCATCAACCCAGAGCCTGACGCGGGGCTCGAACTCACGGACCGCGAGATCGTGACCTGGCTGAAGTCGGACGCTTAACCGACTGCGCCACCCAGGCGCCCCTGTGATCATGCTCTTACGGAACAAAATTTAAAGTTGGGAAACGGTGGAGTATGTATATGGAAGATAGGATAAGTTCACATGTTGCTTTTACCTATCAACTGGAAACCAATGAATATTTCTTCTATTTAGTTGCTAGAGGAAAGGGAAGAAAAATAAACTGAGACTACTGACTAATTTCAATTTCAATATTCCTCATAGTTGGGAAGCAACACACAGTGTCACAAAGAGGGGGGAACTAAGGGAATTGTATAGAGGCATGAATTTGATGGTAACCACCAGAATAACAATGACAGGCATTTTACCTTGGAGATAGGGGAGCAAGAAGGAAAAGTTATTTGAGAAAACATCCCCCTGTCACATGAACCTCCAGACCCAAAATGTCCTCCCCCATCTTTCTTGTCTTTAAAGGTGTGACTTTAAGCACAAGTTCTCTGATTGCCCTAGCACGTTAATTATCCTTCCCCCACCCTCACCACCATCGACCACTCCTAGGTACTGGCTACCTTGTGCTCTGAATGTTTCAGCTTATCTCATCTGCAGACAAAGATGAAGTGCTATATGTAACTGTACAGTATTTCTTTCAGGTTCTGGCACAGGGTTCTGCATACAGAAGGCACTCAGTAAATGCTGGTTTACCAGTAATTCAGGATTGATTGAAGGATTTGGGCTTATATCCGCTGGGCTTTTCTAAGCACTTAATGTTGCTACTAGTCAGAATTCTTTGAGTTTGAAGTGACAGCAATCCAGTTCAAGTTGACTTAAGGAAAAGAGGAATTTGGGGCACCTAGGCGGTGCCCCATCCACCTAGATGGATGGCTCAGTTGGTTGAACGTCTGATTTCGGCTCAGGTCATGATCTCACAGTTCGTGGGTTTGAGCCCTGTGTCAGGCTGTGTGCTGACAGCTCAGAGTCTGGAGCCTGCTTCAGATTCTGTCTCCCTCTCTCTCTCTCTCTGCCCCTCCCCTGCTTGTGTGCTCTCTCTCTTTCTCTGTCTCTCAAAAATAAATAAGTAAACATTTTTAAAAAGAGAGGAATTTATAGGCCTCTGAAAGTGCAATGTTCTAGGGTAGGCCTCCATTTCAGGCATAACTGGATCCAGGTACTCAAGTCATATCATCAATATCAGTCTTTCTTTGCTCTAAACTCTGCTTTCCTCTTTGTTGGTTTTATTCTCGGGCAGGCTATTCCCTCATGTTCAGTGATGACCCCCAGGAATTACAAGCTTAGCATCTCTGGGAGAAAAGAAGGTATCCCATTTGCAGTAGCTTCAGTAAAAGTCCCAGGATTGAGTTTAATTGTCTTGGCTTGCATCATATGCTCATCTCTGAATCAATCACTGTGGTCAAGAGAAATGCTTTGACTGGCCAGGCCTGGGTCATGTGACCATCTCTGAAGCTACCTCCCAGTAGAGAAGAGGTGGTTTCCCAAAGGAAAACTGGGGAGCTGTTACCTGAAAGGGGGAGATGGATGCTGGGTGGGCAAAACCAGCAGATGTCTGTTTTAGTGCTGATGTGCTCAATGCACAGACTGCAGGGAAAATTCCCCATAAGTGAAAGTCATTCTTTGGGGGTTACATCTTCAGGGTGTGTGGATAGAAAGCTCTCCGGTGTTTTCAAAGTCACAGAGAGCTTGTTTACCATGTTCTGGGTGGAGAGGAACCAGTGGCCATGGAGCTCAGTCATGATGGACAAACTAGATTTCCCACAAGTCTGGCAGTTTTTCTCAAGCAGTTCTGTACAGTCTGCCAGAGGACAGAAAAGGGGCTGGGTACAGGGACATCTAATTTGCAGAGGCATTACAGGCAAGAGTGAGGTACCAGAGGAGCTGTGCTTGATAGAGTGCCAGGAGTCCCACTGGCTAGCTCCTGTGATCTGGTCTTCGGTTTCCTGGGGCAGCAGCTGTTCTGTGTTTTACCTCTTTGTATGATTTACTATTGGTCTTAGAGATTCAGAGAAAGCACCCCTGCCCTTGGACCCTAGAACTCTCCCTCCTCCAGGCAAAATACCTCTCTTTCCTTCTTGGGGATTTGATGACTCAGTAAGGTCACTACCCTGGATTTGGGTAAAGAAAATCCACTGACGTAGCAAATAGGGGAACTGAGGCAGAGCGGGAGGACTTAAAAATGCATCCATTTCTCTCCTAAATCTTTAACATTTGTGTCTGCACTGGGCCCTCCCTATCAACATTTAAGCATCCTTGAGTTTCTACCATTAAAAAAAAATTCTCCCTCAATTCCCTTTCCACTACCTATCTTCCAACTCCCTTTGGAGGCAAAATTTCTTGAAAAAGCTCTTGTTATATTCACTCTTTCCATTTCCTCTTCCCCGTGTCTCAGTCCACTCTGTTATACTGGCACCCCTGCTCTACACACACACACACACACACACACACACACACTTCATGAAAAGGGCTCTCCTTGAGATGCTCATTTAGCTCCAGGACACTCCAGTGAGGGAAAAAATGTATTCATTTCTTAGGTTGAGAAGCAGCCTAAGATTAAGATCTTTAATTTTAATAAGTATTTGCTGAATGATTAACACACTCCAGCAAATCCAGAGTAGAGTGACCTGTACTGTTGTAATCAAATCCCTGAGAGAAGAAATAAGAGATTTTGCCTGGAGAAGGACGAGTTCTAGGATCCAAGGGGCACTGGTGCTTTCTCCAAATCTCTAAAGTGCTACTGCATAGAAGAGGAAGGTGTGGTCTGGATGGCTCCAGAACTAGGAACCTTCAGGAAGGGGGACTTCCTCTCATTTTAAGAAATGTTCTCATGGTCAGAAGTCTCTAAAGAAGAAAGGGCCACATCAGGATATAGTGAGTTTCCTGTCACTAGCAGTCATCAAACAGAGACTATTCTAATAGTCAGGAGTACTCAGAAGAGAGTCTTGGGTGGGAGATTATCCCAGAGGACTTCTGAAATTCTGGGATTGGTTAAGTATGTATCTCTAGATGTGGGTCTCTATAGACTTGCCTCTGCCATTCCCAGCTGTGTGGTCTTGAATAAATTGCTCAACTTCTCTGTTCCTCCCTTTCCTCAGCTATAAATAATAGCACTTACCACGTAGGGATGCTGTGAATATTCAAATGCCCTAATGCTCAAAGGGCTCAGCCCCGGTGCCCAGCACATAACAAGTGCTCGGTAAATGTAGCTAGTATTTGTATTTAGTGCAAAGCCTTGTTCTCTAGATGGCACCCTATTCTCAACCATCAGCATCATCGGCTGCATTTGGCTTTTAGCTCTAGATTTTCCTTGGAGCTGGGCTCACAGAGAGCCTGGGGAAACATGTTAGAAAAGCCATTGTAACTCCCGGTGTGTGTCTCATGCTGTCAACAGCAGTTTTTGTCAGAGAGGAGCCTGGAAACTAAGAAAGTAGTTTCCATTAAGTACCACAGAAGAAGCCTAAAATGCATCTGTTTTGAAAGGTGAAAGATACAGGTGGGCCTCCCCCTTCTCCTACCCCTTCCCTGCCACCTCTTATGCTCAGATCAGCTATGCAAATATTTTCTCATGGGCAGAATCCTGTGACAGTTTTCTCATGGTAATCTTAATCACAAAGATAAGAAGTCACTCAATTTGGCTTAAATATGACTTGCCTTATGAGCTGGGTCCCAGGAGCTTCCATTCCGTATCACACAAATCCTCTTGACAATCCTAAGAGGGAAGTTCATTCCCCACTTCGCGGATGAGGAGACTAAGCCTCAGAGAGGTTAAGTAGCTTTTCCAAGGTCACACAAGCTGGAGCAGGGACCTAAACATCCAAATTCTTGCTGTTCAGCGAACTGTTACCCATAACCTCTGGAAGATTCTGGAATTAATTAAGGACATGTATATTTGATGAAGCAGTCCCCAATAACAGAACTTCTAAAACACGTTCCTGAGAAGTTTAGGAAGTTCGTTTATTTCTCCGTCTAGACTTTTTGGATGGTAAGGTGTGGGTGGGGGATTTCAGAGAACAGGGCCATCACTCATCTGACTTCTCTTTATGCTGACCTCTTTGTGCCTTCCTGCAGGTCTGGGTAGATGCTGGGACACAGATCTTTTTCTCCTATGCCATCTGCCTGGGTTGCCTGACTGCTCTGGGAAGTTATAACAATTATAACAACAACTGCTACAGGTGAGCATTTTGTGGCCCTGCCAAACCCCAAACCTCCACCAGACCCCAAGAGCTCCACACTGTCAGACTAGGTCACATTCGTCTTCCCGCCTTGCAGGGCCAGGACAAGACAGGCAGTCTGTTTCTCGGCCTCTCCCTGCCCCAGGATCAAAGAGCGGGCCACTTGAGGAGCTAGGAAAATAACGAATGTGATCAGAGTGTGTTGCAGACTGAATGTGAATCCACCCCAGGAGTCTTATTCAGGCCCCCATCCCACCCTGTGTGGCAAAGATTTATCCCAGGGCAGGTAAGTGACTTGCCCAAGGTCACATCGCTAGTAAGTGGCAAAACTGGAACTTGAACTCAGGTCTTCTGACAGTGCGGGCTTTGTTCTTCTGCCTTCTATTCAGAACCCTGCTTCTTGCCCCTTCTCACTTGATTTTAGGGTCCTATCCTGTCCCATCTGGAATGACTAGTGCCCCATCTTACCCCTCGGCCTCCCTGCTTGGCCTCCTGCATGTGCCCACACCCAGAACTGGGAAGGGAATTGCCCAGGTTGGGAGGTGAGCCTGAGGCTGTCTGACCCTGGCTGCCTGGCTTCTCATGCCTGCAGCCTGATTTCTACTGTGAGGCTGAGACCCACCGAGGGCCAGGAACCCACTCAAGGTCACCAAGCAGTGCATGGCAGAAGGGAAATTGGCACTCTGGATTCTAGCCAATGGTCTGTTTGCTGAGGTCTTTGTACTCCTGAATTCAACTCCTGGTCATAGTAGGTGGCTCTTCAGGAGACTTGTATTTAATAACCACACAATTTGGTTGCTATGTGGCTCAAGGGAGATCGTGCATTTGAAAGAACTTTTGGCATGATAAAAGTCCCTCCCATATTATCCCATCTTTGAGATGGGGGAAGAGAGGCTCACGGAAGTGACGCCCGTCAGCTGTACACAGTAGAGCCTGGACTCTGCCTGAGGTCTCCCATTTTTCCATCCCAGGGCCCTGCCACATCTCTCTGAAAGCTAGCTTTGTGATTGCTTTATTAACCCATTCATTAAAACCATGTGCATTGCGTGTCTGCTGAGTGCAAGACACCAGCATTGGTACCTTAGGAGATAACACACAGGAATGGCACAGCCTCGGTCTACAGATTTTGTAAGTTGGGGAAATGGAGGCACTGAGGAAGTGAAAGTGGCCAGGTCCAGCATGCTGTAAGGAAAAGCCATTGTGGAATCCAGTGTGCCATTAGGCAGCAAGTTCTGTTGTTCCTGGGGGCCCTTGGGCAGAGAGGTATTGGGTATGGCTGGGCAGAAGGATGCTGGAGAGGCAGAAGACCACGCCAGGTTGTCCATACGATCCTTTCTACCTTCCAGGCGTTCGTGGGGAGGTGGGTGTTGGGGGTGAGAGGCAAAGCACTCTGTCAGCCACAATGCAAAACAGTAACCATGGACAGGAAGAGAAAGGCACGGGGCAGGGAGAACAGCATGGCAGTCCTCTGGTCGGGGTTGAGTGTGAGCCACTTGGGATGTTGGAGAAGAATGCTGTCTGCACACAGCTGTCACCATGCCAGTGTGACTACTGACTTAGACCAGCCCTCTGTGCAGGACACTGCAGAAATCACTTGGCCACTGCCCGGCTGTCAGCTCCATGAGGACACAAGCTAGTTCTTGTTGGCCACCATCCCTTGAGCCTACTACAGTGCTGCCCAGTGTGTCAGGAAGCAGGGAAGGAGCCATCTGTTACACAGATGACGAAACTGAGGCCCCCAAATAAGTCACTTGCTCATGTTCATTATTACCAGTGGTGGAACGTGGCGTTGAACTCAGGGCTTTCTAGTTCCTGCACCCCTATTCCTCAGCAACAGGGATGGCCAGTTCTTTCCCAACATCTGTAGCTGACAAGGATTTGGCCAAGACTGCCCTGTCTTCGGGCCGTGTCCTACAACCGTCTCCCCCACCGAGCGTGTGGGTAAGATATGCTGGCCACCACGGATCTCTTCTGCTGTCCCATCCAAGAGGCAGCAGAAGAAAGAAAATCCCCCAGGGGATGTTGCAACATCTGAAGGCCCATTTTACTTCCATTTCTCTGCCAACAGGTCTTCCCAACTCAGAGGGAGTAAATTAGTACCCTCCCTTCTGACAGCCTAATAGCTTCTGGAGGTCTTCAAAGCCCAGCTCAGCTCCTGCCAACTTTAAAGCGCTTGTTACATAAGCTTTTCACCTAGAAGGTGCCCTGCAGGAAGGAATTAGAGGGATGGGAAATGCAGCAAACCAGGCGGGGAAAATCCTCACTTCAGAACACAGGCTGCTAAGCTCCTTCTGCTTAAAAGGTGTGAGTGCTCTGAGGGCCAAGGGGTGGGATGCAGGGCTGGAAGGGACCTCAGGTCTGCTTAGTGCTTCTCTGTCCTTCTGTGGCATGAGGAACTCACTCAAGAGTTCCCTGGGGACAGATGGGGAGTTTGCAATAAGGGATATTTGTTTTTCAACAACCACATGAGTGCCCACAGATAACTGTCCACAAGTCAGGATCTGAAAGTCTTAATTCTTAGGGGGCATTGTTTTTGTGTAGCTCCTGGAAAAAGCATGGGTTTTAGCATCTGAGACAAATGGACACACATCCCAACCTCATCCCAAGATGCCACTGAGACCTTGAGTAGGTGATTCTCCTCCCTGAGCCTCAAGATTCAGTGACACAATGTTCAAGAAACCATAGCACAGGACTAGGTACATTGCAGATTCAAATTATACAGGAGATTTCCAGAATAGAGAGGATATAGAGAAAGTGCTTTCCTCAGGACCCCCTTATTTCCCACTGTTTGATAAGGCAGGGTCAGGAAATAGGCATGAAGAGCAGTTTTACCCCAACCGTAGGGATAAATCTCCCCTTACCTTGACTGAGCTGTATTTCCTTTTAAGAGGAGAGAAATCTGGGACGCCTGGGTGGCTCAGTCGGTTGAGCATCTGACTTCAGCTCAGGTCATGATCTAATGGTTCGGTTCATGGGTTTGAGTCCCACATCAGGCTCTCTGCTGTCAGTGCAGAGCCCACTTGGAATCTTCTGTCTCCCTCTCTCTCTGCCCCTCTTTATCTCTCTGTCTCTCTCTCTGTCTCTCTCTCTCTCATAAATAAATAAACAAACAAACAGACAGACATTTAAAAAAAAGAGGAGAGATATCAGGCTTGCAGATAGTCTTCAGGTCTGCCAGCCCAGCCTACATCCACAGTGCCAGAAGAGTTATTTAAAGAGACCTGTAATCAGTCACTGACTGCTACAGTAATGCTGTGTAACAAACATCCCCATGATCTCAGTGGTTTAACATGACAAGCATTTGCTTTTATTACTCTCAAGTCTCCTGGACAACTGGGCAAGCTCTCCCGCAGGCTGTGAATTGGTTGGATTCAGCCCCAGGACCCAGGGCAGGCTCAAGTCTGCTTCATGTGTGTACATCGTGGGGTGCAGACTATGAGGACGGCAGCTCCCCTGGGGCAGTTCCTCTCATGGCAAGTCACAGAAGGCATAAAGGGCAAGTTCAATCACCTAAGTGTTATCTGAAGCCTCTGTTTGTATCACATCTGCTAATATCCTGTGACCAAAGAAAGTCATGTGGCTAAGCCCAAAGTCAGTGGGGAAGCATACTTGAACCCAAGGAAGAAGGTAGGGGGAGATGACTACTTGCTGGAAAATTACATAATTTGTCATAAGGCCCAAGAAACCCTGTTCTTAAGCACTTTGTCCCATGGGGAGGTCAGGTCCAGAGAGAAGATACTGCAGGGGGAAGTAGGGCCCACGTCTCCTGACCCCCAGGGTAATGCCTACTCCAATGTGCCCTTGATTCTCAGAGTCATTGCAAGGCAGCTGGGTGTCACAAGTCACCAACATTAGTGTAGCCCTTGGTTACATTACAAAAGGCAGGCTGTCCGGAGAAGAGGAGGTGAGAGCCCTGCTGTGTTCTTGAGTCGAGCACTCAGTCCTGGATATGGCATTTGAAGAGGGGCTGGGCCAGCTGGAGTGGATTACAGATCACAAGCCGGATGAACAACTGGTAAAGGAACTGGGGCAGTTAACTGAGGGAACCGAAAACCCAAAGGGGATATCGGGCCACTATCTTCAGATCTGCCAAAGCTGAAGGAGCTGCAGGCGGTTAGGGAGGGCAGAACTAAAACTCACCAGAGAAGGCTGGTTTTGGTTGAACACACACGAGGAAGTTCTTACTGCTGTAGGCAGCACTAGCTGGCCGGCCATGGGAAAGCACCATGGGACGAGGGGACTAGACCTGCTAGGGTGTGACCAGAGGCAGCCCACCAGCACCACCACAGGGACGCCCCAGGCGCATCGTACCCCAGACAAATGGCTGGACAGGCCACTTGGGAGCTCCTCCCTGTAAAATGGGGCATCGCACGTGTCATAAGCCTAACTTCCTGGCACATGCTGGCAGCAGCTGAGATCCGGGGAGGCCGATTCCCTGACTTGGCCCCGTGAGGATGCAGTGCCTGAGGTAGGAGAGGCTGGGGCTTGAGGGTTCTGTTTTCATCTTGACAAAACCCAGTCGTTTGTACTCCGATTTCTCCTGGTTGCAGCTTTATGCTGGTGCTTCTTTACTGGTAAGCCCCTCCCAAGGGCAAGAGACAGTCACTGCTCCTGTAATCCCTCCATGCGGGATCCAACCTGGGAGGGGCTGCTGCCTCATAGGGACTTCAGTGAGGCCAGTGAGGCTCTGCTCCAGTAAACAGCCTGGCAAGAAGCTTGACCTTTGGGAGGGTATTTCCTCCTGAAGCTGCTGGGAGCTGCCAGTGTAAAGTCTGTGGATGCTCCCCTGAGAAGGAGCCATTTCTCAGAGGCCTCTCCGGCCCTCCTTGGGCTCCCAGGAAATCACTCCTCTGTCATTTCCCTGGTTTTGTTTCCTTCTGGGGATTTGGAGGAGTGTTGCTTTGTCTCCAACTATGTTCTCACTAGGGCATTTTCTCACTTGCCAGGCTTTCTTCCTTCCCATCCCTCTTCCATGCGTCTGGTTCATGACCCACCTTATCTTCTAAAAATGCAGGAGAAGCTGTGTGACTGTGAGCCAGCCACCTAACCTCTCTGAACCACCAGGGCTTCATCAGACAAATGGGGCTGTCTGTGCCCACCCTGCCCTGCCTGCCCCACAGGATTGGCGGTGGTGCTCACACAGAATGTTCAAGCAGGGCACCTGTTCCGCCCACTCTGACCTCAGCCCCTCTCGCTGCTTCCCCACAGGGACTGCATCATGCTGTGTTGCCTGAACAGTGGCACCAGCTTTGTGGCTGGCTTTGCCATCTTCTCAGTCCTGGGCTTCATGGCATACGAGCAGGGGGTGCCCATTGCCGAGGTGGCAGAGTCAGGTAAGTTCGCCAAAGGCGAGGGAGGCCTCGGGTGATTGAAGGTCATAGCACAAGTATGATCTGCCTCCTCAGCTCATTCTCCTCCTGGATTCAGGTCTTAGGAGGTGGCCCGCCATCCATCCTCAAACCAGGATCACGGGAGAAAAACCTTGACACCTCCTCATTTCCATATCCAAGACGTCCTCGGGTTGTATAGCTTCTGCCTCCTCAGTGTTGCTCCACTTCATGTACTTTCCCCCAGCTACACTGTCTCCCCACCAGCCCAGACCACCATCACCGCTCAACTGGATGATCACAGGAACCTTTCACAGGCCTCCTAGCCTCCACTATTGCCCCTTCTATTCCATGTGTAGATTGATTTCTTTCAAAATGCAGATCTGAGTATGTCCATCTCTGGTGAAAAGCTCTTCTTTACTTCTCATAGTAGTGGATTCTAAGCATGGCCCCAAGGCCCCGTGTCGCCCAGCCTTTGTAGCCTCACCCCCAACATCATCCCCCCCGTGCTCATGCTGCCCCACTGCAGTGATCTGCTTTTGCAACGTCACTTGCTCCCTCCCACCACAGGGTCTTTGCACATACCGTTCTCTCTGCTTAGAGAACCTCTCTCCCTTTCCCTCTTTTAGATGTAGAATCACTGAGTGTGACATTCTTAAGTATAGATAGATGTGTTTGTATCAAACACACTACAAGCAGAGTTATTGTTGCTGAGGCGATGACACAAAATGGTGAATTTACATGGTTGTGATTCACAATCTACATGGTGTTTGAATTCTAGGAAAATGTGTGTTAAAAAGTATGAAAATAGTTTGTGTTCTCATGACAAATGGTTAGGTTCTAAACTCAGTTAAGTCTAAATAAGTTTTTCACCTACAAGAATGTGTAGTAGAACAGTTTGTCAAGAGCAGCACAGGTTGCTTAGCCTTTCTGGCCTCCATCTACTCAGTGCAAGTCATGCCCCCATTTATTGTGACCACCCCCAAGCACTTGTGGGAGCCACATTGCCTCTGTGGAAAATGTTGGTCCACAGTATCCTTTTTTTTTTTTTTTAATTTTTTTTTCAACGTTTTTTATTTATTTTTGGGACAGAGAGAGACAGAGCATGAACGGGGGAGGGGCAGAGAGAGAGGGAGACACAGAATTGGAAACAGGCTCCAGGCTCCGAGCCATCAGCCCAGAGCCTGACGCGGGGCTCGAACTCACGGACCGCGAGATCATGACCTGGCTGAAGTCGGACGCTTAACCGACTGCGCCACCCAGGCGCCCCCACAGTATCCTTTTTATGTGGCACACATAGATCAGGAAGCACCCCTCTAACCCACCAAGCTGGGCAAGGTGGTGGTGGATATGGACATCAGAGCAGGAACGTGGTTGCAAAGCTTTGCTCCGTGACCACTCAGGGTCCACCTTCCTCTGGATAATGTATGTCAGAGAGTGAGAGAGAGAGAGAGAGAGAGAGAGGGAGGGAGGGAGAGAGGGAGGGAGGGAGGGAGGGAGAGGACAAACAGACCATCCCTGCTGAAATCAGGATGCCAGAGCTAGCCTAGAGGATATTAATCTGACCAAAGCTCTCACTCATCAAGTGCTTACTCTGTAAAGAAGCTACCCCTGTTTTACAGATAAGGAAGCTGAGGCTCAGAGAGGTGAAGTCACTCAACCAAGATTACACAAGCTGGAAGGGACAGGGCTGGGATTTAATACAGGCCCTCTGGCTCCAGAGCCCACGCTCTGACCATGCCATCCTACTGCCCACTGTGGGCACCTGACCCTTGACCAAACACCCATGCTCCTTCCTGGCATCAAACCACAGACAGCCCTGTAAGGAAAGAGTGTTACCTTCTATATGGGAGCACTGCCCACTCCAAGAATTCATTTCCTCCTCTATAAAATGAATGTCCTAATTTCTGCCTTAGGTGTGCAGCGGGATAAGATATCTGCAGCATTATGTTTTCTCTTTTTGTCATTATTTCCATTTTATAGATGGAGTTCAGAGAGGATTCATAGAAAAGAAAAGAGCCAACTAAAAATAAATTTTATTATTTTTTTTTCTAATTTCAAATTGAAAGCATATTCATGTTAGAAAAATGTGGAAATCTTAACAAAGGAAAAACGCTGCACTCCAAATCAAACAACATTTTGGGTTTTTCCTGTCATGGCATTTTCCATGCCTACATATCCATATGTGTGTTGATGGAAATCAGATCAAATTACCCCTGGTATTCAGTAGACTACATTTCCCCCTTCACAATAAAGCATGAGGAACTTTGTGCCTCAGTAAACAGAGATCTCAATCAAGAGTTTTCATGGCTCTGTGGTATTCCACTGGATGGATGGACCATAATGGATTTACTGTGTCTCATTTGTCAGGCTCTGGGGTGGTTGTGTTTCATAGTCTACCTCATGAAATTCTCACAGCACCTCTGCAGGGTAGGCTTTGTCCGGGCTTCCACTCGTGGCTGTACAGAACAGGCTCTGCACAACTGCAGGGGGCACTGTTCACATAAACAGCCCTAGGTTTTACCATGCCCACTGAGATATGGACCCCGTACCTCAGAGCCTCAAGTGGTTCACCCAAGGTCACATAGCTCATAGGTGTTACAACCTGGCTCTAGCCTTTTCTGGCTCACCTTCCTGTGTTGCTCCTGGTATCCAGCCGGTAAATCTGCTCTGTTCCCTTGGTTGGGCATATGGGTCAGGCTAAGATTCTCCTTGGGAACATCTGCCATATGGAGAAATTGCAAGTTTTAAGTGAGTGTGTAGCCACCTCACCTTGCTCGGAAGGACCTGGGCTTGCTTTCTGATGCGTGATTTTTGGAAAATACCTAATTAGATGGCAGAATGCTCAATGGGATGTCCCAGAATACCTGGAAACTGAGCCAGAAAGGCAACATATACTTCTCACAGGACTCAGATTTTGTCATGCTATGATCCCAAGCCCTTACCCACATGTCCCTTGGTCTGTTTCTGTGATACTTTCTGTAAGATACCCTCTCCTGGAGGTTGAGATTTTAGACAGCTTATAATTGGGTCTTGCTTTTTTATTCAGTCTGATTATCTATGTCTTTTAATTGGAGTATCTGTCTCTTTTCATTTCATAATTATTGATGTGGTTAAGTCCTGAATTCTATTTTGAGACAGAAAATGTCAGAATGATCATCAGAAGTGGAAAGAGTCAGATGTGTGGTGGCAGGATTAAGTAATATGTTGCTAACTCCAGATAGACTTTAATGAGTTATGGGTGCATATTGTTGGCTAACTGCTTAGAAAATAATAATAGGAGGTAGAGCTACAAAGCTTAGATGAAATACAATTGGGCATTTCAAAATATTGATCAGCCCAAAAGAAGGCAATAAAAACACAACAGAGTAAACAAAAAAACAAAACCTACAAAATTCAGAAGGGACAAAAGTAAAACAAATATGAAATGGTAAAATTACACCCAACTATATCAATAATTATATTAAGTGCAAATGAGCCAAATACTCCAAGTAAAAGGCAGAGATTATCAGACTGAGTAAAAGAGCAAGACTCAACTATAAGCTTTCGACAAGAGATGCTTTAAATTTAAAGACACAGATAATGTGTAACACAAAGTGAAAAGATAATACCATGTAAACAACAAACATAAGAAAAGTGGCTTTGCTATATTAATATTAGAGTAGACTTCAAGTCAAAGAGTATTACTAGAGATAATGGGGAGCACACTTCATAATGTTTATAAAAGGAGCAGTTCATTTATAAGATAGCTAATCCTTAATGTGTTGGTACTTAATGCCAGGGATTTTAAAAACATGAAGCAGTGGTGCCTGGGTGGCTCAGTTGGTTGAGTGTATGATTCTTGATTTTGGCTCAGGTCATGATCTCACAGTTCGTGGGTCTGCACCCTGCATCAGGCTCCATGCTGACATGGAGAATCCCTGCCTGGGATTCTCCCTTTCTTTGTGCCCCCCTCCCCATCTCTCAAAATAAATAAATAAACTTTTAAAAATACAATACATGAAGCAAAAACTGACAAACTAAAAGTAAAAATAGACAAACTCACAATCAGTGGGAGATTTTAACACCCCTTGTTCATTAATGTTAAAACAACTATACAAAATATTAATAAAGACATAGAGATCTGAATACTGTCAAACAACTTATCTTAATTGACATTTATAAAACACTGCAAGGAACAACTGCAAAGTACAGTTCTTTTCAAATGAACATGAAATATTCACCAAGATAGGATATAAATTGGGCCATAAATTAAATCTCAATAGGTTTCAAAAGATTGAAATTACAAGGTATATTCTCTGACTACCACTGAATTATGAATCCATAATGAAAATATACCTAGAAAATCCTTAAGTATGTGTAAATTAAGCAACATGTTTCTAAATTTCCCATGAGCCAAAGAAGACAGTATTTCAAACTGAATGGTAGTGAAAACATATCAAAACTTGTGGGATACAGTTAAAGTACTTACAGGGAAATTTATAACTTTAAAGCCTAATTAGAAAGAAGGATTTAAAGTAAAAAATTAAAGTTTCTATCTGAAGAAGCTGAAAAAAAGAAGTATAAATTAAAACCAAAGTAAGTATAAACAAAGAAATAATAAAGGGAAGACATACCCACAATAAAATTCCAAAGCCAAATTTGGTATTAAACAACAAAATTTATAATCCCCTAGTAAGACTAATCAAGGAAAAAAAATGAGAGAAAACACAAATTACTAATATCAGGAATGAAAGAAGAGGGATGAAGTTCTACAGACATTAAAAATGAGAATAGGAAATATTATGAACAACTTCAAGCTAATATATTTGATAATGTAGATTAAATGGAAAATTCCTTTAAAAATATAATTTACTCAAAATGACTCAAGAAGAAATAGAAACACTGAATAGCTCTATACTTTTTAAAAGACATTGGATTCATATCAAAAACCTTTCTACCAAGAAAACTTGAAGCCCTGATGGTTTCACTGGTGAAATCTACTGAACATGTAAGAAAAAAATAATATCAATCTTACATGGGTCTTTTAAAAATTAGAGTATGTTAGACCTCTGAATATCTGAGGACTATGAGAGCTGTATAGCTACTTGTATCCTAATTTCCTTCCTGAACAAGAAAAAAAAACAAGAAGGGAAAATATATTTTATACAAAACCATGCCCCTGCATAACTCAAAGACAGAAAATATTAAAGCTACAGATAACCGTAACAAAAAGAAAAAATACCAATCTCAGTGCATAATCCCTTCTCCTACCACCTGCACCCTCACAGCTGGTAAGGCTTTGTGATGAACAAAAGCAAACTGAGAAAAACTATGGGGGAAACAGAAGACAGGCTGGTGAAGGGACTTAAGAGTGATTTGGAGCAATCCCCAGAAAGATTAAATTCACTGTAAGTCTGAAAAACCTGGAAAAGATCCAGACAGATCCCTGAGCAGGGACAACAGAGAAGGGATTCAATGTGTAATTCAAGGAACAGGGGCCATTTAAAGGAACCAGGACAATTTAAAGGAGACACCACTTGAAACACAGAACTTCTGGGAGAGAAAAAGGCAAAAAGAAAAGGAGAAGCACCCTTTGACGATTCGATGGTGAAGGGAAAACCAAAAAAAGGAGATAAAATAAAGTCCTGAAAAACCAAAGAGAACCATTAAATCAGGGTGTGGGAAGGGGAGATCACCCTTCCCCACCCTCAAAACAAAAAGCTGCTAAAGTACCTGGACTTTGCCATACTGACAAAAGAGGGCACTATTAAGTTGGGAATATTATAAAATACCCACAAACATGAACATGAGAAAAGTCAAGTCCATACAGAGCTACTGCAGAAAGTCAGGAATAGAAACTCCCCACATATCAATGACCATGAAACCAACCATGACATAGAGGAAAATTGTAAGTCAACACTCCAGACAGAATTAAATATATCCAAAGAAGCATCTGAGGATGTGAGAAAAACAAACAAAAACCTTGAACCTGGAATTTTAAAACTACCAGATAGGAGAAGAGGGCACAGGAATGAATGAAGAGAAAGTTAATTGAACTCAGGGGGGAAGAAATGAGAAAAAAGATAAGGCCAAGTTATCTCAGAAATGAAGAATAAATTACAAATGTCCACTGGAGAATGGTCTCAATAAAGGGGCATTTTATTATTTTTTATTAAAATTTTTTAAATGTTTATTTATTTTTGAGAGAGAGAGACAGAGACAAAGTGTGAGTGGGCGACGGGCAGAGAGGGTGGGAGACACAGAATCCGAAGCAGGCTCCAGGCTCCGAGCCACCAGCACAGAACCTGACGCGGGGCTCAAACTCACAAACCGCGAGATCATGACCTGAGCT
This sequence comes from Panthera uncia, assembly GCF_023721935.1. NCBI lineage: Eukaryota > Metazoa > Chordata > Mammalia > Carnivora > Felidae > Panthera > Panthera uncia. The sequence goes on from NC_064816.1 coordinate 50,356,179, forward strand.
GAAGTCAGATGCTTAACCGACTGAGCCACTCAGGCGAATAAAGGGACATTTTAAAAAGGAAGGAAAACAACCAGATGAATGAAAATGACATAAAGAAGTAAAAACGATCCCACCAAAAACTAGAAATGGAAGACCAGCAGAGAAGAAGATATTCACATTATAGGGTCCCTGAAGAAGAAAAATAAAACAATGGAACAGAGATAATATTTAAAACTATAATCCAAGAAGACTCTTCAGAAACAGAAAAAGAGCTCAATCTACACATTGAAAGGACTTCTCAGGTACTAATGAAAATTAACCCAGGTTGATCAACTCCAAGACATTCTGGTAAAGATATTAGCTTTCAAAGATAAAGATAAAATCCTCAAGGCTTCCAGGCAAAAAAGATTAAGTAACTTAAAAGGGCAAAAGACTTAGACTGGTATCATAGTTTTCAAAACCAACATACAAAGAAAGGCAACTATGAAGCAGTATCTTTTTTTTTTTTTTTTAATTTACAAAAAGAAGTGTGAATCAAGGCTATGGAAAATGTCGAGGTTATAGGAAAACCATATTAAGCAGAACTTTGAGACTTCTACACTCATAAGTCCTTTGGAGGAATCTACTATGGGGTGAGCTTCATCCAACCCAGGAATAACTAGGAAAACTTAGAAAAAAGACTGATGGTAAGCATTCAAAAATATGTAAGTACACATCTAAGACCAAAACGAAGGTAGGGAAGAAGATAGATGAGTAATATAGAAATATGCTGTGTACTGTTAACAGAGTTGAAATCATCAACCTAAAAGATGGAGAGAGAAGGCAAAAGGAAAACAGAAAAGCTCGTTGTGTAGACCATAAATGGTGTCAAATGATATGGGGGGTGGGGTGGGGTGGGGGCAGACCTGGAAAACCAGGCAGTAAAGGTTTAAATAAAATTATAAGGGTCTAAGGCCATTTTTAAAAGATGTAATAAGTATAAAGATAACCACTAGAACAAAAACATAAACCTTCCTAAATACCAAAAAACATTTATAAATAAAAGAACAAAGAATACATGACTCCTAGAGAAACATAACAAATATTTAAAAATACACATAACCACCAAGTATTTTGTCAAAATTAAGACTGATCATATCAATAAATGTGAGTGGCCTTAATTCATCCATTCATTAAAAGAAAAAGACTTTCGGGGCACCTGGGTGGCTCAGTCAGTTAGGCGTCTGACTTTGGCTCAGGTCATGCTATCACAGCTTGTGGGTTCAAGCCCCATTTTGGGCTCTGTGCTGACAGCTTGGAGCCTGGAGCCTGCTTTGGATTCTGTGTCTCTCCCTCTTTTTCTGCCCCTCCCTTCTCTCTCTCCCTCTCTCTCTCTCTCTCTCTCTCTCTCTCAAAAAAATAAACATTAAAAAAGAAAAGAAAAAGATTTTCAATTTGGCTCACAAAACATGACCTATATATATGCTGTATATAAGAGATATATACATGCTGTATATAAGAGATACACCTAAAACAAAGTGATTCATAAAAGCTAAAAATAAGGGAATAGACAATGACAGCAATATCAGGGAAAGTAGAATTCAAGCCCCAAAGCACTAAGCATTACAAAGGACATTTTTTAAATGGTAAAAACTATAATTCATAATAAAGATACAGCACACATAAAAATATATGCACCAAATAATACAGCAATAACCTTTATGAAGCAAAACTGCAGGAGGTACAAGGAGACACAGATAGAAATAAACTGATAATAAGAGAAAACTATACTAAAAACACATCGATAAAAGTGAAAGAATGAAAATTAATTACATTAAGAAGAACAACAGCAAAGTGAACTAAAAGAAAGCACAGGAAAGGAAATAATAAAGATAAAAGCAGGAAGGAGTGAAATAATTATAGATAGATAATTACAAACAGTAGATCTAATTAAAATTCTGGGTTTTTTAAAATATACAAGTTACCAAACGGCCAAGAATAAAAGAACTTACCAAGAGCGAAATAAGAAATGATAAAGGGGAAATAACCATTGAAGTGGAAGACATTTATATGGTAAGCAAAATAAGTCAGAGAAAGATAAATATATGATTTCACTCATTGGTGGAATTTAAGAAGCAAAACAGATGAACATAGGGGAAAGAAAGGAAAAATAAGGTAAAAAGAGAGAGGGAGGTAAACCATAAGGGGACTCTTCAATACAGAGAACACATTTGAGTTGCTGGAGGAGAGGTGTGTGTGGGGGGGGGATGGGCTAAATGGGTGATGGACATTAAGGAAGGCACTTGTTGGGATGAGCCCTATATGTAAGTGATGAATCACTAAATTCTACTCCTGAAATCATTATTACACTATATGTTAACTAACTTGGATTTAAATAAAATTTAAAAATTAAAAAAAAAAATCACAAGAGCCTGCTTTGTAGTCTTCTCAACACATAAATTTGAAAAATTAGATAAAATGAATATTTTCCTGGGAAAAAACAGATTGCCACAGTTGACCACATTTGATTTAGAAAACCTAAGCCAATTTCCATAGAAGGAAAAAAAGTTATTGAGTAACTACCCTACCAACAAAACAAAACAAAACAAAACAAAACAAAAAGCAACACTAGGCCCAGATGGCTTCTCAGATAATTCTATCAAACCTTCAAGTATCCAGGGCACCTGGTTGGCTCAGTTGGTTAAGTGTCCGACTGTTGATTTTGGTTCAGGTCATGATCTCACAGTTCATGAGATCAAGCCCCATGTAAGGCTCTGTGCTGACAGTGCAGGGACTGCTTGGAGTTCTCTCTCTCTCCCTTCCTTTCTTCCCCTCCCCCACTCACACTCCCCCCTCCCTCTCTGTCTCTAAATAAATAAATAAACACAACAACAACAAAAACTTCAAGCACCAGATAATCCCAGTGCTCTATAAATTATTCCAGAGGGAAAGGAAAGGAACATTTATATGAAGCATGAGTAACATTGATACCTACACCAAATAGACAATGCAAAGAAACAAAATATCACTCATGCATAGTGATGTAAAAATAGTAAATACAATATTAGCAAATCCAAATCCAAACCATTAGAATCCAAAATCACATTAAAAAAGGTAATATACCTAAACAATAAAAAAATGTAAAAAAAAAAATAAATAAAGCGGGGGGCGCCTGGGTGGCTCAGTCGGTTGGGTAGCCGACTACAGCTCAGATCATGATCTCGCAGTTTGTGAGGTCGAGCCCTGCATCGGGCTCTGTCCTAAGAGCTCAGAGCCTGGAGCCTGCTTCCGATTCTGTGGCTCCCTCTCTCTCTGCCCCTTCCCTGCTTGTTCGCTCTCTGTCTTTCTTTCTCTCAAAAATAATAATTAAAAAAAATTTTTAAAAAGAAGGTAATCCAAGTAGGATTTACTCCAGGAATAATGCAAGGTTGGTGTAGTGCTAGGAAATCCAGTAATATCATACATCCTATTAATAGCCCAAATGAAATAAATTATAAAATTATCTTCATATGTACTAAAAAAGTCTCTGAAAAAATACAACAGTCATTCACAATATAAAAATAATCAAGTAAATGGAAATTTATGAGTATTTTTAAAGGATAAATGTGTGTGTAAGTTTAAAAAGCAAATATACCTACCCATTGTATAAGAAAGAAGGAGATGTAAGAAAGTATGTCTGCTCGTTTGTGCAAAAGAAATATGGAAAGGATAAACTAAAAAATGAAGAGAATGGTTACCTATAGGGCATGAGTGGACAAGGAATAGAAAGAAGGGTGGAATTAAGTAAAGATGAAAAGGAAAAAATACTTCTTAGTATATTTCTATTAGTTCTGACTCTTAGAGAACCACAGTAACATTTCACATAGCACCCAAAATAAACAGTTCCTTTTTTTGAGTGGAATTAAAATGGAATACAAACAGTAAAAAATGAACCTAACTGCATTACAAATTAAAAAAATGTAACCATACTGAAGAGAATGGGAGAGAAAAGACCAAATCTAAGTAAATTTCTGGACACAGTATTTTGACTGGACACTATAAGGCTAAAAACAAAAATCACTGTACTGTTCTCTTGTTAGTACAGGAGTGCGGGTTTGCAATTCTGTAACTATTGTACGTGTATGTGGGGACTGAACAAACAAGTCAATAGGGATCATTAGTGACAGAATTTTCACTGAGGAAGAAGTTACACATAAAGAATATGGAGAAGCTATAGTGATCTGTATTATAATTGGGGGTATCAGGATGGACTTGTGGGTTTAAAATATATGCAGTTAGATATACAAACATATGTGTGTGTGTATGTGTAGATAGACATACATATGTCTCCTAGCTTTGTGTGCTGAGAGGGCCTGCAAGAAATGATGTTCCAGTAGCAACGAACATACCCAGAAGCCAGATCTTGATTTCTGAACACCATTTTTCAATTAAAGGAACTCAGGCTTTTTGGAGAAACAGTTGATTCTAGTGCTGGAGCAAGACATGATAAGCTGAAACATTTAGTAGTGCCAGAAAGTAAGGAAGTACTCAGAAAAAGGACGGAGGCATATCATAAAGACACAGGAACCAAACTGAAGAAGCTAATAATGATAGTATTGGATTGTAATCTGTAGAATAAACTGAATACCCGGGAGTCCACATTGATATAAATAAAAATTGAATAAATGAGTGTGAAGGAACAGTTTTTCTTACAGAAGAATTCTAATTATTAAATGTAGAAGGAATGAAGAAAAAACCCACTAGGCAAACCTCAAAGGAGTTATTGTTGCAAGATCTACCAATGGATACTAAAATCAGTGGGTAAAAGTTCTACTTGAAACAGGATAGTTTCATAATCTCAAAGTATCCTCACCAAGATATTTATCAGTTATAAAGGGAAACACAGTAACTTTACACTGGAGAAAACTGGCATTCACCAACCTAACCAAGTAATCAGGGTAAACATTACCAGTACTAAAGTTTACAGATATCATGTGCCCCTTTAACTTGATGCACTGAGAAGGACACAGCATCACTTCTGTGATGTTCTTGCCAAAAAAAAAAAAAAATGTATAACCTTAAAAAAATTGTATAACCTCTGTTTAATAATGAGAAAACATCAGACAAACCCATACAGAGGAACATTCCACAAAAGAATAACCGGTACTCGTTGAAATGTCAAGGTCATGAAAGAGAAGATTGGGAAACTATTGCAAATTTGGAGGAGAGTAAAGAAATACAATCATGAAGTATGGTGTGGAATCCTGAATTAGATACTAGAATAGGAAAAAAGGACATGAGAAAAACTGGTAGATAAAAAAAAAAAAAGGTCTGTGGTTATTGCACAAATGTTAATTTCCTAGCCATTAAATATTGAATGCTTGCCCCTAAAATCAGAAATAAAGCAAGGCTGTATGCTGTTTCTGCTTTTATGCCATATGGTACTAGAATTTCTAGACAGTGCAATAAAGCAAGAAAAATAAATAAAAATAATTAAGATTGGAAAGGAAGGATCAAAATTGTATTTGCTCATAAACAGCATGATTGACCACATAGAAAATTGTAAGAAAGTCACACACAAAAATTAATAAGTGAACTTAGTATTGCCATGGGATAAAAGGACAATAAACAAAAACCTATTGTATTTTTAATATGCTAGCAACAAACAAGTGGAAATTTTTAAACTTCTGTTCTTCACAAGATACCATTAAGAAAATGACAAGGCAAGCCACAGAGTAGGAGGAAATATTAATCATACTTCTCTGATAAAGGATTTATATCCCAAATATATCAGGAATTCTCACAACTCAAGGACTTCACAAAAGAAGGCGTTTGAGCAGACAACAAAGCTACGTGAAGATACTCCACATCTGATAACATCAGGTGTTGCTAAGGTTGTGGAGCCACTGGAACCCTCCAATATTACTGGTAGAAATATAAAATGACAGCTACTTTGGAAATCTGTTTGGCATTTCTTAGAAAGTTAAAGATATGTTACCATATGACCCAGCAATTCCACTCCTAAATAGGATGGGCAAAGCTAATATAAGGTGGAAAAAAAATCAGATCAATGGTTGCCTGGAGCTAAGACAGAGAATGGGGATAGAGAGACCACAGAGGGGCCCAATGGGGCAATAGAAATGTTCGCCATCTTGAATGCAGTTATCTGGGTATATACACTTCACAACTCACTGAAGTTGTACAATTAAAATGAGTGCTTATTATAGGTAAATTAGACTTTAATAATGTTGCTTTTAAGAACAAATATAATCAGTTAATGTTTACTGAGTATTTATTTTAAGTGCTTTCCATATTCTGCATCATCTTATTGAATTTTCAAAACCATTTCGTTAGGTAGGACTTTATCATCCCCATTTTTCAGCTGAGGAGACAGATACAGATCACAATAAAGAATAAGCATTTGAACCCAGGCCGTCTGCCTGTAGAACCTGTGCCCTTGACCACTGTGCTACAGGGCTAGAATATCAGGTATCTCTCCCTCGATATTAATAAAATTCATCCTCAGGACATGCTAACCAAGCTCTTTATTTGGAGCAGCCAAAATAAGTGAGTATAGACACAGGAAATGAAGGGAAGAAGCAAAGGAAGGGGCAGCCTGGGGTAAGCTATTCCTGCTACCCATTTGGAATCACCTGGTGCCTGGTCCTTGCCCCACCCTAGACTGACCCAATTAGAATCTGTGAGGTGGGCCTGAGAACCCGCATTTTAATAAGCCACCATCCCCACGTCTGCCCCAGTGAGAACAGTAGAGACAGGTCTATGCAGGGGAAAGTCTGTGTGTCAGACCAACCTGGGTTTGAATCCTGACCCCTGCTGACCCTTGCGTACCTTTCTATGCCTCAGCTTGCTCATCCCTGCAATGGGCATCAAAATAGTACCAACAGCTTAGGAGGGTGGCTGGGAAATTTACCTGATTTGAGGGAGAATGAGGCATAGTACCCAGCACAAAGGGGGCACTCAATATATGATGGATTCAAATAACAACTGAATGAGGGACCAAGCTCCACCCAGCACCTTTCTCTCTCTCCTTCCTCTCTAGGCCCCGGCCTTGCCTTTATTGCTTACCCCAAGGCTGTCACCATGATGCCTCTCTCCCCACTGTGGGCTGCCTTGTTCTTCATGATGCTGATATTCTTGGGCCTGGACAGCCAGGTAAGGGGGAGAACCCAGGCTGGGAGGGCAGGGAGGCCAGACACTGCACTTGGGAGCAGCTCAGGGGCCTGATTGCCACCTCTGGGTACTGCTTGTCAGGGCCCTGCTTGCTGTCCCCATGTGGTCTCCTCTCAGCACCCCCTTCCAGGCAGTCTCCTCGGTCACCCCCAGATGCACCTGTATGGGTCCCTCCACGTCTTCCCAAACATACTTTCTCTTGTCCAGAATTCCCAACTCCCAATACAAAAATTTTTTTAAATTGTTAAATACTTCCATTTGGTGAAAATATTTCTGCCTAGTAGCACCACTTAGCAAGCGGGAAGAAATTCTCAGAGAGAGGCTTATAGTTAATGGCATATCTGAGGGCTCTGTCCCAGTCAAATCGTGGGGGACACAGGAACACAGAAAAGTACCTTCTTCCTTCCTTCTTCTCGGTGTTACGGCCCCCCCAAGGCATTCCAGGATGCCACAAGGGTCCTCAGTACCACCGCCAGCTCCCACTCACCCCACATCCCACCCGTCTGCTCTCTTCTCATTGTTGCTAATAGGGCTCCCCCCACCCACCCTGCACTTGGCAGCCTGCCTTCCTCAGTGAAGGGTGTATAGTTAGAACTAGCAATTTATCTGTGCACGTTTTCCGTTTTCTCCTCACAAAGGCATGCATTTAATCTCACCCTGTAAAACTCACCCCAGCCTGCACTCCTAGCCCTCCTCCAGTCCTCTCCTCGGCTTTCCAGCCAGACCCCCATGGCCTCCAGTCACTCTCCACTCGACGAAATCCACCCTTTTGCCTGCTGTTCCAGCACAGCGGGCTTTCCTGTGAGCCCCAGTGAACATCTTCTACCCAAGGCTGGCTGTGCTGTCAGCCTCTGCGGCAAGGTGCTATGCCCCACCCATGACCTTGTGCAAGTCACTTAGCACCCAGACCTCATGGCCGGTGTGTCTGTCAACCCGGCCAAGTCCGATCTCCCCCCCCCCCCCCGGATGATTTCTCAGAAACTGCAAAGCTGAGCTGCTGAAGCACCAGGTGTTCCTGCTGATAATCTTCCCTTCTATTGTTGAGGGCCGAGGCCTCGGGAGGGATTGGCAGCTTGTGCATGACAGTGACTGTCTTGCAGTGGGAGGTGGGGGACGGGGGCCTCAGCTCTGTGAGTCCCTGGGGGTGTTGAGCGGAGCCAGCACTTGGGCTGAGACACTGTGCTAGCAAGGGAGACCCGGGGGCCCAGCGGGCAGGTGGTGATCTGCTCACCCCCGTGTGTGCTGTGCTATGCTGGGACCACATCCTCTGTTCTTTGTCACAATAACCACATGGACCAAGGGCCCTTGTGTCATCCCCATTTTTCAGATGAAGAAACTGAGGCCGTGTGACCAGCTGGGACATGCACCCAGGTTTTTGTGCCTCTTAGCTACCGCATGCTCTGATGTCTCTTCAGTTTGGGTCCTGGATAAACAGCCTTCCCTGAATTGCATCTCCTTCCTTCCCTGGGGACCCCGGAGAAAGGATGAGTGCAGCCAGCCTTACTGTAGAGACAGGGTAGCCTGGAGGCTAGGAGCCTGGGCTTTGGGGTCAAACAGCGCTGGGTGTGAGTCCCAGCTCCATGACTTTCACTAGCTGTGTTCCTTGGGCTAGTCACTTCACCTCTCTGTGCTTCAGTCCCCTGCACAGTGAAGTTGGAAATACCTTTTCTGAGGGGATAGAAACGAAAAGTAGAGAGGATAGGGGGCCAAGAAATGGCCCCAGGGAAGGGGGTATCTCAACATGGTGACCAGTAAAAGAATTATTTACTCTTTTTGCTGCCCTCCCTCTTGGCAGTCCAGCACAGTGGTTAAAGCCCAGTCTGTAGAACAAGATTGCCTGCTTCCTACCCAGGCTGTATCACTGAATACCTCTGTGACCTCAGGCAGGTGGCCTACCCCCTATGCTTACACATCCTCACTTATGAAACAGGGATAATAATAGTAGCATAAAGATTAAATAAATTAGTATCTGTTAAATGCTTAGAATAGAACCTGGCTCACCATAAGTACCATGCATTTGCCATTATTTATTATTATTATGAATTTATCATCCTTTTCTGAGGCCTTTCCCCTGTGCCACTGGAAAGAGATGAAAATCCAGGGTCCCACCTTGTAAGGGGACAGATATAAGCAAGCACGGGACCCATGAGGTGAAGCAGAGGTGGGGGGGCTGGGGTAGAGGAGAGGAAAGGTCTGTTCTGCCCAAGTTGGGGGCAAGAAGGAGCAGTCAGGAAAAGGCTTATGCAGGAGATCTGCCCATGGTCTGGAAGAACCCAGGGAGGAGGGTGACTGTATGTTGGGATATTTGGGCTGGGTGTTGATGGTTGAGTAGGAATAGAAGTGACACCGTGCGTCTGGCCCTGTCTCAGCATGGTGGGATACAGACAGGGGCTCAAGTTGTGTTGTCTTGAGCCTGCCCGGTCTGGCCGGGCCCAGAGTCTCCCACAGCACAAACACAAGAGCTGGGTGTTGGCTCACCTCTGATTGCTCTCCATGCATCAGAGGGGTGCTTGCCCAGCAGAAGCAAAGGACAGGGGAACTGTCACAGTCCTAGAGAATGAGGAAATCAAGCTCTGCCTGCAGACACTGACCAGAGCCTACCACTACCAGAGCACTCACTCTCAGGATAGGTACAGAGACGCCTATCTTGCCTCCCAGACAGTGTCTCACTTAAGTAGTCGACCCCCGAACAGGGCCCAGCACGTAGGCTCCTGATAGGAAATATGGGGGAGAAGGAGTACTAGCTTTGGAGTCAGAGACCCCAGTTCAAGTCCTGACTCTGCCGCTTCCTTGCTGAGTGACCTTGGGCAGGTTACTTCCCCTCTCGGAGTTTCAGGGTCCCCATCTGTTCCATGCCCTTGCTGAAGTTCTATTAAGTGCTGGGATTGTTGTTATTCTCAGGCCCTCTGTCAGTGTGAGTGTGGGAAGGAAGGTAAGGCCAGCGGGCGAGAAGCCCAGGGGTTAGACGTGTTGCACTTGTCCAGAGCCAGGGCCACTGAGAACCGGCTTTCTCCTGGACTTGACACCATCCTCTCTGCCCCGTCCAGTTTGTGTGTGTGGAAAGCCTCGTGACCGCTGTGGTGGACATGTACCCCAAGGTCTTTCGGAGGGGCTACCGGCGGGAGCTGCTCATCCTGGCTCTATCAGTCGTCTCCTATTTCCTGGGCCTTGTGATGCTAACGGAGGTGAGCCATGTGGACGCAAGTAAGCAATGTGAACACGGTAACGTGACGGTTAAGTGCCTGGGCTCTGGCTTAGGCAGGTCTGAGGTCAAAGCCCAGCTCTGGAATTGGCCATCTGGCCCTGGGCAGGTCTAGTACAGGTCTAGGACTCAGTTTCTTCTCTTTGTAATGGGTTGTGCAAATCATTCGAAGTTCTCCTTGAGCCCCTAGCATAATGTCTTATGCGTGTGAAGGCTCAGCTAAAGGTCACCGTGGTCACTACCAGACAGGAGTGAAACTCGGAAAGGGAGATACTGGGTTTATCTGTAGTCATGAGCCTCTGGATGCCCGGACCACTCTCACTGTAACTTCTGGGTGAAAGGGACAGTGTTAGCTATGCACCCTTCAACCAGGTACTGCTCTTGGACTAACATTCAGAGCAGGCTTTTCTGGGACATCACTGAGAACGACACACATGAGGGTGTATGGCACCTTCAGGCACTGTGTGTCTGAGCCCCAGAACCCCTTATGTATCCCTCTTCTTGCCTCTGCTGGGCCTGTGGGTGAGGAGGGGTTCACCATTAACCCCTCAAATTAAGACTCTCTTGGGGCACCTGGGGGGGCACCTCGGTTAAACGTTAGACTTCAGCTCAGGTCATGATCTCACGGTTTGTGGGTTTGAGCCCCATGTCGGGCTCTGTGCTGACAGCTCAGAGACTGGAGCCTGCTTTGGATTCTTTGTCCTCCTCTTTCTCTGCCCCTCCCCAACTCTGTCTCTCTGTCTCAAAAATAAATAAACATTAAAAAAAAAAAAAGGCTCATAATACCATGTTTCTCCTGCAACCATCCTGTCCAATACTTTCTCAAGTACCTTGAGGTGGTGACATTAGGTATCTTTTCCCCCATACTCACAAAATTAGTTTAAAAAGAAAAAAACACAGAAAACTGTTGCTGGGAGACAAGAAGAGGTTTTGTAAGAAACGTGGAAAGAGATGAGGGAATTCCAGATCCATCAAAGCGGCTGAGGTGATACTGAGGTCAGTCTGGGGAATCTTCCGCATCCTCTGCTTCTCAGCTCAGAGGCTGCCTCCTGGAAGCCTCCTCTGCTTTCCTTCCTCCAAGCACTTTGTTCCAGTCTCAGCCCAGCCTTTCTCCCACCTTAGAATGACCCCTCCAAGCACCTGTCTCTCCCCTACCAGGCTCTGAGGTCCTTGAAAACAGGAGCTGGCCTTGCCGGGCCAGTGGGCTCTCTTCCCTTGGGGCCTCATAGGGGGCAGGCACTCAGGGCGTGGTGGCTGGTGTTATTAGTGTTCCTAGTCATTGTCACATTAATGGAAGTGATAATCAGCTTTGTGCAAATGAATGGTGTGGCATTCTATCTCTCCTCTTCCCACTGGGGAAACCAGCCCTGCAGTGAGCAGGGCTTCATTAAGTGCTGATTCATTACACAAAGTAGAGTCTTTTGTCACCTACGTACAAATTGGGGGGTTAACGTGATGAGTTAAAGGGGGCTGGTGGGGACTGGGCTGCAAGAAGATAAGCCGGGCTGTGGGCGTGGATGTCACTGGCCTGGAGCAGGCGGGCAGAGGACCCTGCTGGACCTCCCGTGCTGGGGGCCCCGGGCCTCCCAGAACCTGCTTGCCCACCCTTCAACCTGAGGGCGTGGATCTGCCCAGGGGTGCCTCCTAGCCCCCAGGGAGGTGCTGACCATTCATCAGCAGATGCGTGGGCTTCACATGCCGACCTTCTGCCTCCGTGCAGGAAGATCCGTGAGTGAGCGCAGCAGGAAGTTCAGATGGCCAAATGGGCCGTGTCCGCCCCAGCCTCCACAGTAATTGCTGGCGAGATCCTCTCCCTTAAGTATACACATTTAAAGTTCGGCTCTGGGGAAGAAATAGGCCACAGATTTCTTGTCTTCCACGAAGGCAGTGTGGTGGAGGGTTAAGAGCACAGGCTGTGCGGCAGTCGGCCTAGGTTGAGTCCTCAGCCCAGTGACTGGCTAAAGCCGGATGACTCTGTGCCTTGGTTTCCCCCATGAACACCGAGGACAGCAGTCGTGCCTGCCTCGTAATTAATTGCACACGCTGCAAGGACCAACCAGACTGAGACCCGGCACACAGTTCACTCAGAGCCTGGTGCTTGGAGAGCGCTGCATATGCATGTATGGTGTTCATGGAAGAAGACGCTCAGGAGAGCCCTTGGGAGCGTGGTCTCTGCTTTTAACTCAGAAAGCCACGCCCACTGCTGGTCGCAGAGGAGCCTCCAGCTGGCTCCTTACTCTCACAGACCTGAATATCCACCACATCCGGCACCGTTGGTAGGCCCCAGACCAGATAGGGCCCAGAGATCCCCTTTGTTCCACCCCCAATGTGTTTTTAAGAACGTGAAGAGGTTGCCAACTATTCAGGAGAGAAAGATTTCTCAGGAAAGCCTGGATTTCTGGCATCTTGTAGAAAATCTGCATATGTGGCCGCACTCAGACCTGCCTCCCCCAGCGACTCAACCAGACTTGTGTGTGGCCAAATAGCACCAGTCCCCACCACTTCCTGCCAACTGGGCCAACGTCTCTCCCTTGTGTTACCTGTCTGGCCCTGTAGGCACTGAGATGTTGCCCCTGATGCAGCTGAAGAGATGTGAGGAAATAGTCCCAGCCTGTGTGTGGTCTCACAGGGTAGGAGGAGGCCCTGGGGGCTGTGGGAGCACAGACCAGAAGCTTAATTCCAATTACATCCCTGTGGCAGACACACAGGAGGCTGTCCAGGCTTTGTCCTGGCCTCTTACCCTCCTGTCCTGGCATTCACAGTGCCTCCCCCAACCAGACCCTCCTTCCCTTTTCGACTTTTATTTCTCCTGCTGTTGGTTGTGTTCCCCTAAGGGCAGTCACGTATTATAAAGATTTTCTGTAAGGATCCCAACCCTTCCCACACCTGTAGCTGGCCTCCCCGCCTCCCCCAGCCCAGATGCCATCCCTCCTATTTAGGAACCTTCCTCGATCACCTTGGCCACCTGAGCTTATACCTCCCAGGCCTTTCCCTGAAGTCCATCATCACAGATGTATATACCACAGAGCTGGCCCACGCCAATCCTGCATTCCACAAAGATTGCACACCTAGTCTGTGCCAAGGCCTTGACCAGAAATGGACACAGCTGTGGACAAGCCATTCAGAGTCCCTCCCCCACGGGGCTCTCACTCCACACAATTCAACTTGCAACTATCGGGGACCTACTTTGAGCCAGGCCCTGCGCTGGCAGGAGACAAAACTGGTGTGGGGGCCTCCCCAGCAGAAGCCCAGAGCTAATAGAGCAGCTGATGGGAAAACTTGATTTAAAAACTGTGAATCCAGAAAATGTGCTACAGAGGCTTTCAGGGAGGGCTTCCTAGATGAGGTGACATTTGAGCTGAGCTTTGAAAGAAGTTACCAAGCAAAAGGGAACAGCACAGAGGCAGGATGATCCCTTGGTCTGTCAGGGGGAAGCACGTTGAAGTCGGCTGGTAGGAAGGCAGACAAGGCCGAGTGAGGGGGCAGCTGTGACTGTCAGGCTGCCTGAAGCCAAGGGGTAACGTTAAGCTGTGGAGGCACATGGTTGGATTTGCGTGTTATAAAGGTCCTGGTGAAAGCTGATGTGCCCAAGGTCTAGAGAGAGGGAGACCTGTGGGGAGGCTGTTAGAGCCATCAGGGAGAGGGGCTGAGGCCACCTCTGGTTTTCCATGTTGTCTTTGGCATGTGGGGAACAGAGACAAGACAAACGATTGCAATCTGAGCACCCCCAGAGGATGGAATCTTATGGGGTGCCCAGGTGCAGAAGGGATATCATTTGGGGAGGATAGGGAGAAGCAGTCTGCCCTGGTGGAAGTGACTCCTGGCCGATGGTAGCCCCAGGGCAGAGCAGAGGCCTTTCCGAGGCCAGCTGGCCAACCCTGCTCTCCCATGTGTGTTTGCGTCCCTCTGTCCATGTATCTGTCCTCCTGCTCTGCAGGGTGGCATGTACATCTTCCAGCTCTTCGACTCCTATGCTGCCAGCGGGATGTGCCTTCTCTTTGTGGCCATCTTTGAGTGTATCTGCATCGGCTGGGTGTATGGTGAGTAGAGGCCGGGCCCACCCACACCCCGGCAGCCTGCCGTGGTGCCCAGCATATGGACGCCTGGGGCCCGGGAGGGCTCAGGTTCTCCGTGGCTTGTCTCCATCTGTGTCCACCTCTTCTTCCTTTCCTCAGGGGCTCGGCCTTTCATACTTGTCGAGAGAGTTTCTTACTCTTACACCCCTGCAGCACAGGGAGGGGTTCCAGACTCAGGCACTGTGACCTTGGCCCTCTGCTTCTCTGCCCCTGAGCCTCAATTTTCCCATCTGTAAAATGGAGTAGCCCTCACCATGTCTACAAGTAGGAGATAGTGTGGGCAAAACAACAAGCACAGTGCCTGGCCCTCAGTCAGCAGCTGCCTTGTGGTCCTCCTGTTTCCTCCTATATCCTATGAGTGGATGAGGATCTGGACTCATTGGTGATGGACACCCCCACTGGGAGCATAGCTTGGGAACAGGGCCCCCTGTGGGCTGCCCTACTCATTAACAGTCCAGCCAAGCAGTCACCTTCAGAGCCCTGCCCCTGCCCCCACGCATGTCAGCCAGGCCCAGGGTCTGCCTCTCAAAGGGACCACCTTCTACTTTGCTCCCAGAAATGTTTCCTCTTTACTGTTTCCTGGGCCTCACTGCCCAAGGTCAGTGGTGTTCCCAATATCAGACCAGAATTCCTCCTACTGCAGTATATTCTGAAACCTCACATACATAACATCTTGGTAGCTGTTCAGTGGTAAATAAGGTCCCTGCCATCATTTGTCTGTCTCGGGCTGGGAAAAGCAAACACTTCTAGCCTTCTGTCTGAGTCTTGTACAAAAATTCTCTGGGATGTGTGTGTGGCTGTCTGTTTTATCCTGGACAGGAAGCAATCGCTTCTACGATAACATCGAAGACATGATTGGCTACCGGCCACTGTCGCTCATTAAATGGTGCTGGAAGGTTGTGACCCCCGGGATCTGTGCGGTAAGGGCCCTGCCAGAAGCTGCCTCCAGCCCGCCCACCCGCTTTTCCACTCTAGCGCCACAAGCCTGGCCGAGGCTGAAACTGAGGAGGTGATGGCCCCCTGGGTAACCCTCTGTGAATTCAGAGTCCACGGCACCCGACAGCTTTCTAAGTTGGAGTCATGGGGTCAGTTTCTGGGCTCGGCCATGGAGGGGCCTCCTTGGGATCCCAGCTCTGCCACCAGCTTGCTGGGTGGCCACAAGCAAGTCTTCTCCCTTCTCGAAGCCTTGGATTCTATACCCACAAGCTAAGTGTCCGGGGCCTGTCTCCGTGGGGCCCAAGGATTGTACCACGGACAATGTTTAGCTTTGCAGTTAACTGAGAAAGCCACAGAATTGAGGGTAAAGTTGGAGCTCATCCTCTGCCCCTCAGGCCAGACCCTGGAGGGGACTTTGTGAATGGATGTTTGATAAAAACTGCAGCCCCGCTGCTCTTTACCAGGTGCTTGGCATGTGAAGCATCTCAGAGCATCTTCACAAACCATCATGGTTTTGAAAGGCAACTTTGAAAGCAACGCCAAGAAGTAGCTAGGGAAAAATGAAAATCCCTGATTGGGCAGAGGCGGTGGATGGGGCTCCTGGGGGGGGGGGGGGGAAGGAGCTCCGAGCCCCGAGGAGGCGCTGGGCCCTGTGGGCGTCCCTTCCCTGTGCCCACGGTGCTGGCGATCCTGTGCAGCGCCTCCCCTGTCCAAGACCGTCACACAGGCCTGCAGCCGGGCCCCCAGGGACCTCTCCTGTCTCTCCACAGGGCATCTTCATCTTCTTCCTGGTCAAGTATAAGCCTCTCAAGTACAACAACATGTATACCTACCCCACCTGGGGCTACGGAATTGGCTGGCTCATGGCACTCTCGTCCATGCTGTGCATCCCACTCTGGGTCTTCATCAAGGTGTGGAAGACAGAGGGGACGCTGCCTGAGGTGAGACAGCCCCGGGCAGGAGGCCGGCTGGCAAGGGCAGCTCTGAGGGGGGCTGAGGCACATGCGGGGACTGGCTCTGCCTCGGGTGGGCCAAAGAGCAGGAGCAAGTCCATGGGTCTTACCTGAGCAGGGAGTGTGTTAAGAATGAGCCCTTGTGTGTCTCTCAGGGAAGCCACTGCCAGCCCCTCCCTGGCAGGTGTTCATTGTTTCCGTTATATCAGGTCATCTATATGAGGCCTTGAGGTTGGGCCAGGTTCTCTGAGTTTCCTCATCTGTAAAATGGGGACAACAGCAGTTCCTGACTTACAGAGGATTTTGTAAGGACTTGGTGAGTTCATACAGGGAAAAGCACTCAGACCAGGACCTGGAACAGAGACTGACCAAGTGATAGCTTTTACTGTCCTGTTAATTCATGAAGGACCCCATACCTGGGGCGAAGGGAGGGGGAACACCTATCCCGTGTCATCACCGTGCCAGACTCTGTACATGCTGTATCTCCTTTAGTCCTCAGAGCAAAGCAGGTGCTGGCCTCATTTTCTGCATTCAATAGATAGAGAAACTGAAGCTCGGAGAAGTTAAATCGTTCAACCCAAAGTGAGCATCACACAACCAAAGCTTAGCAAACCAATTTTTTTAAATTGAGATATGATTGACATATAGCATTAGTTTTAGGTAACAGCATAATTGTCTAACATTTGTATGTATTGTGAAGTGATCACCACAGTTAAGTCTAGTTAACATCTATCACCCCGCAGTTGCAAATGTTTTTCTTGTGATGAGAACTTTTAAGATCTATTATCTTAGCAACTTTCAAATATATAGTACTGTATTATCAACCATAGTCACCATGTTGTGCATTATGTCTCTATGACTTCTTTATTACGTCTCCATGAAGTTTGTACATGTGGACCCCCTTCACCCATTTCCCCACCCACCCCCACCTCTGGCAACCACCAGCCTGTTCTCTGTATCTTTGAGCTCTGTTAGGTGTTGTTTGTGTGTTAGGTTTTTGTTTGTTTTTCAGTTTTTGGGGTTTTTTAGGTTCCACATATAAGTGATGCCATACGGTATTTGTCGTCTGATTCATCTCACTTAGCATGATACCCTCAACATCCATCCATGTTGTCACAAACAGGATTTCCCTTTCTATGGCTGGGTAATATTCCAGTGTGTGTGTGTGTGTGTGATGTGTGTGTGTATACACATACACATACATACATATATATGCATGCCACATCTTCTTTATACATTCATCCACGGATGGACAGTTAGGTTGTTTCCATGTCCTGGCTGCTGTAAATAATGCTGCAGCGATCATGGAGGCATACATACCTTTTCAAGTTAGTATTTTCCTTTCCTTCAGATAAATACCAGAAGTGAAATTGCTGGATCATATGGTAGGTTCTATTTTTAACTGTTTGAGGAAACTTCAGAATGCTTTCCATGGTGGAAAACAAGTTTTTTAAAAACAATCTTGTTACAGTATGTTTTACATATCCTAAAATTCACATGTCAGGTGTACCATTCAGTGATTTTTGTGGTAACTTGCTGTGTGTGAGAATCATCACCAGGAGTCAGCTTTAAAACCTGTCCACCACCCTAAGAAGACCCCTCATGCCCTTTCACAGTTTTCCCCATTCCCACCCCAGACACCACACATCTCCCGTCTCTGTGGATTTGCCTGCTCGGGACACTTCCTGTCAGCGGCATCACACCATATGTGGTCCCTTGGTGGCAGGCAGAGTTACAAACACACCGTGGTACTCCAGAGCATCCGCTGGCTCTTTACTCTCCTTTCCCACCTGCTGGCACATCAGATGGTTTGAGTCACTTTCTCACTCATTTAGGGAACTGCTACGTGCCAGACGCTGTTCTGTTTACAAACACTGCACCATCGAATTCTCATAGTAGTCCCCTGCGGTGGAGGCTCTTCCTGCCCCCGCTTCGCAGAGGAGAAAGCTGAAGCACAGAGAAGTGAAGCAGCTTGTCCAAGAGCACACAGCCTCAGAGTGACAGAGCAGAAACTCTGAAGTCTGGGCTCCCATTGCCTGAGTTTTGCGGCCTCCTTCATCTGCTAGCCTGGCCACACTCCACTGCCAGCCCCTGTCTCTGCCCCAGTGCCACATGACAGGGATCTCAGGGGTTGACCTTTCTCTCTCCAGGACAAGGCCAAAGGGAAATGGGAGTAGTTGTGTGTGCAGACACCCAAATGCAGCTCAGAGCCGGCTTCAACCAGCCTGCCTGCCCACTGAAGGGCCTAAGCTCCAGAAAAAAGCTCCACATATCCAGCCAGAAGGAGCAAGCTGAGAGGGAAAGCCCCTTTCTCAGACCTGCTCATGCCCCCAAAGAAAGTTTCCTTGGCTCCTGCAGGGAATATAGGTCAAGGGCAGTTGGTGAATTTTGATCTGGAACCAAACCATGTCCGTGGTCCCTGCCGGCCCCTGTCCAAACTTCTGTGGCCTTTGGTATTCAGGAATGCTCTATGTCGCCTTACAAATCCTCCAGAGATCAGCTCAGGCCTGGCAAGGAGGGAGGGAGGGAGCGAGGGAGGGCTGGGGAAGGAGAGGCTACTTTCCTGAGCTGCTTCCACGTCCCTAAGCTCACATACCTGCCTCCACAGACAGCAAGGTTCGTTAAAGACAGCAGAACTGGTTTCCAGGCCTTCCCTGAAGGTTCTACCAGCTGACAGGAAGGATCTGGAAGGAATAATGGGGTCACTGGTACTTACGCCTCTGAGAACTGCTGTGAGGATAGATATCTGTGCTAGTCTGTGACAAGCTCAACTAAACTGGACCTTATGTTAATCCTAGGAGACAGGTGCCCTTGTTCTCCCCCTTTGACAAATGAGGACACTGAGACGCAGAGAGGTTAAGTTTCTTGCCCCAGTTCAGTGGCAGAGCTGTGATTCAAACCCAAGCGCCTGGCTCTGGAGCCAGTAGTCTTTGCCCCTGTCCTGTGTTAAGAGCTTAGTGCAGTGCCTGGCACACAGGAGGCGTTCAGCACGGGGGAATCGGGCTGCTTATCCCACCTGGACAACGTAGGTTCAGCCTCTTAGGCATGGCAGTGTCTGCAAGAGAAGACAGAACCTTGATCATGAAAAAACAGGCCTCCCGAGTCTTTGCGGCTTCCCTGGGGGAAAGGTTTTATGCCCAGCAAGGACATCCCAAATCCTGGTATAGTGTCTTCTCCTGATGGAATGTGTGGGGTACATGTGAAGCTGAGGTGTGGGGCTCCAGGCAGCATTGTGGCAGCAGACGTGTGTCAGGAGTCTGCCTGTGTCCTCTGCTCCCTCACTGGTACAGTCAGGATGAGAGTCATGCCATCTGTGCCCAGCCCAGTGCTAGCCACTTTCCAAGTGGAATGGGGCTGTGGCTGTGACAATGTTCCCACCTTCAAGCGTGGCCAGAGGAGCACATGGCACACACCACGTGTTCCCCTGGACAGTGGCAATGTGATCACATCCCTTTTGTGGGAAATATACCCATTTCATGTAAACAGCCCTAGAGTGAGCCTTAGCTCCCTCATACAACACCCCTTGGAGGCAAGTACTATTATCCCATTTCACAGAACAGGAAAGTGCAGCTCATAGAGGTTAGATAACTTCCCCAACACAGCTAGTGAGTGGCTGAGCAGAGATTCAAAGCCCAGCTGCTCTTCTCCACCACAGGGAGGGACGAGGTGGTCAGCCCCTGATTACACCCAGTAGGCCAGGTACAAGGCTAAGCACTTGTACAAGCCATCTCCTTACTCCTCATTGTCCCCATTTTCCAGAGGAGGAAACTGAGACCCACGAAGGTCATTTCATTAGAACAGAGCTCTAAGTGACAGCGCTAAGGCCCAGATCTTGGTCTGATGGCTCTGTGGCCCTGTGGTGTCCACCCATGCAGGTGGGAGAGGCCAAGGCAGGTGCCGGGACCCCGGCAGTCCCTCTCAGACAGCTCTTCTCCTCTCCACGTAGAAATTCCGGAAGTTGACCATCCCCAGCGCTGATCTGAAAATGCGGGGCAAGCTTGGGGGAGGCCCACGGACGGTGACGGTTAATGACTGTGACGCCAAACTCAAGGGCGATGGGACCATTGCAGCCATCACAGAGAAGGAGACACACTTCTGAGCAACACCTCCACCTCGGATGCCTCTCCTTCCTTTCCTCCCCCCACCCCATGTGTGTAAATGAATACCTGAAACATGTATTTCACCTAATGATAGAGGCTTGCTCGTTTTGCACAGGATTTATTAACAAGTTAATTTTAAGGTGGCCGTGTACACTCTGGAAAGTCCCATTCCCCTCCTTGCCCCCAGTTATCATGTAAGTAACATTACAAAGAGATAATACTGTGCAGGGACTAGCAGAATCTTCTGTGCTAGGATGGTGTTAACCAATGTTTTCTAGGGGGTAGGGAGAAGTTGTATCATATGGTCAAACTTTTATACTTGGGCTGTGGGGCAGGTGGGGTGGGAGTGATGCCTGTTCTCCGTCAGCCTTTTAGCTGACCAGACCGCATCCCATGCTCGTCCCTGATGAGCTGCCTGTCCTCCATGTCCCCAGGAAGCCTTTGCCTTCAAATCCTGCCCTTGCCATCCCCAATCCCTTAGTAGTGGGTTTGCAGACAGCAAGGCTATGTCAGAGGAGAGAAAGTCCCACCAGACTCAGGACTCCTGGGTTATAGCCCACCCCCAACCCCACCTCCGCCCTGATCCCTCTGAGTGACCTTGGGCGCTCCCATCACCTCCCTGGGCCTCAGTTTCCCCACTTCTCAAATGGGGAGGGCTGGATCAGGTGATCTCTGAGGTCCTTCCTGGCCCTGCCACATCTCTTGGGGATTCTCTCGGTGTGCCTCACTGGCTGGCAGGCCTGACCTTGATCTGGGATTATTCTGAAGACTCACTCCCAAGCTATCATCCCTGCATTGCACCTCCTGCTTATTTAAAATCAAGTTTGTTGCGAAAATGATGTGGTGTTTCCCCCTAAAACTCTAGTTTGATGCATCTGTGAGTGGCTCCATTCTCTGAAGTCCTTCCAGGTCCTCAGCCCCCATGAAAGGGCTCCTCCTGTCCTATCCATCTGCTCTCCCCCCTCATCTCTGCCTCTCCATTCTCATGGGGCTCACTGGCATCTCCTGGGCGCTAATATTTGGGGTCAGGAAGCAGCCGCTATTCCCTTGTGGCTGTTTGTCCTGCCGCTGCCCCAGCAGGGATCTGTGTCTAGAACCTTCCACCAGCCTCCCAGGGGAAGGAGCCATAGTAGGGCCTGAACCCTGGTTTTCTCCTCTGACCCCTTCTCCATCTGCCTGTCACCTCTTCTCCTTCTTACTGTCCTCTGCCCTCCTCTCTCTCCCCCTGTCCTACTTCCTCTCAGTCCTCCCCATCTTCTTTCCTATCACCAGCAGACCCTCCTCACAGAGGCTTCTTCCCCACCCTGTTTTTGGGAGCCATCCTACCTGCCTCTCTCACCAGGTGGCTGAGAAGCCTTGGCACTTATACTGGAGGGGAGAACTGGGCTCCCACCCCTCCCTCTGTGCAGGCCTGGGGTTGCTGGGGGGTGAGGCCAGTGCTGCCTCAGACCCCTCTGCCTGACCTCTCTTCTTTAACTGGATTTCATCAACCCTCTCTCTTGGATTCTGAGTTATTTGGGGACAGGGAAGGTGCATTCTTTATCCTTTTCCTGTATGTTGCCGGTTTTATTTGATGGAAACAGGAGCTTTCTCCAAACTAAGACTTGAGTTTCCCATAGGGAACCCACCTGTTTGATTCACCCAAAACTTTCCAAACTGACAGCTTCTCTGCTCTGGCCAGCCCCCACCTGAAGCCCAAGTTTGCTAGAAGGGATGCCCAATGCCCACCCCCGAGGCAGGTTGGGACGCCTGGTTCTGGGCCCCCTTTGGCACACACTGCCCAGGCCTGCCTGGCTCTCCCTACGCTGTCTGACCTGGTGGCCCCAGAAGTGGACCCGGGAAGATTGGGCCTTGTGCTGAGCCTCTGCTTGTGTCTGTCCTCGGCTACTCTTCTTCTCCCACCAGGTCCCGGGGAAGGAGACTCCCCCCTGCTGCTGCTACCGATTCTCCACCTACAGCTCTGAGGCCTCTCTGGGGACACACTGCATTGTACCTGTGGCACTTAACATTTCACTCACTTAACACTACTCATGGGGCAGGACGGAGGGAGGGCTTTTGCTTTGTTTTTTGTAATTTCCTACTAGTATTTGGGCAACTTGGGGTGGGGCAGGGAGGGAAATGTGGGGGCAGGGGAAATGTCATTGTGGTGACTTTTTTGATATTCATTAGAAACAATACATCCTTTCTGAGATATTTACAGAATTATTAAAAAATGAAAAAGGTTGTACTGTTTTACATAATGAACGTTTTTATTGGGTATTCAAAGGGCACACGATTGTCTGCTTACTCATTTTTAAAAATTAAAGGAATGAACACACTATATGTGGCTGTTCCCAGCAGAGTGGTATTCATTGAGTTGCTCTTCCTGTACTGTATTACCTCCACGATATACCTGCAAAACCACCTTGGTTCCATACTTGGAGGTTGCCGTTTTAACTCAGGATTACATATTAGAAGCACCCAGGGGTGTTGTAGGAGCCCACACTTCCTTTCCTTCCTCGCCATACATTGAACATCTCCTTGTGCTAGGTCCTCTACAAAAGTTGTCTCTTTACTCCTTCAAAATAGTCCCATAACAGAGGCTCCTCCCACATATTACATCCCCCACTTTACAGATAGGGGAAATTGAGACACAGAGAAGTCAGGTCTGTCTGAACTCAAAACCCAGTCTTGAATCACTGTGCCTTACTGTCTCCATGCTGGCAGACCTGCATGTCTGAGGCAGACAAGGTAGGGTGGAAAGACATGACAATTTGAAACATGCAGCCCTGGTTTGGGCTCCAGGATAGTCCACAGAACAGTAAGATCATCCATATACAGTGTCTGCTCATTCCTGTGTGGTTGGCTCTTCTGTTTAAAATCCCTGATCTCAGGATCCACCCAAACCTGTCTTGGCCTCTCACCCTCTCTCAGGCAGTAGCATCCGCTCACAAGGAACGCGTTCCCACAGAGTTCCAGGTTCAGAAAATCTCTGATGGCCAGAGGGTCCCTGAGAACTTAATAATTTCATAGAGCCACAGGGATTGGTACAGTCACCTATCTGCCACCATTCCCTCCTCGTGTCTGAAAGTGTATCAAGCAGTTGGTGCAAAGAATTTAAGACACAAAGAGACCGGGTCACAGAAATGTGGGTCTCCCTCATCCCCAGGAAATCTGATTTGCAGACACTTAAGCTTACAGAATTGTAACCTATGGCATTATTTTACCCAGTAGACCCTGTAGCCTGCAGTGTGTGCTAGTGACCCCTGATGGCCAAATGTGACCCTGCAGCCTAGCTCTGTTAGGCACTGCAAATAACCAGAGCACAGAGGAGGTTTGGAAGTGAAGTCAAAGTCTACTCAGACCTAGGAGATTTTCCTCTGGTTTGGGGAAAGGGGGCAGGGGAGGGAATCAGGCACTGAGGAGCTGATACTTTCTGCTGAGGGCTGCAGATTTTATAAATTGGGTCATGTATTCAGCAGGCTTTTACTGTGTACCCGTCATGTTTCCTGCCTGGACCTAGAACTGGGGATATTAAGACAAATGGAAAATCCCCTTTCCTTGAATGTTTCTGCTCTTTCAGGTCAAGAGGACAGGTGTCCACACTCCCCTGGACAGAGGTAAGTACATGGAGAAGCTGTTCTTGCTTCCTATCCCCAGCCTTCTCCAGCTAGTTTGAGCTCTGCACTGCATCCCTGGGCAAGTCTGCCCACTTTTCTGGACTTCAGCTTAGCCATTGGGAGAAAGGTGAAGAAAATGAAATGCAGAGAGGAAACATCTGGCTTAAGAATCCCCTAGAGACACTCTGCACTGTCTCAGACTGTTAAAAATCAAATGGATCATTGACCCAGGCAGCTTGTTAGCCATTAGGGAGCAAAGTCCATCTGTTGCCAACTCTTGGCCTTCTCTGCCTCTCAGGTTTGAATAAGATCACTTTACGGGGGGGGGGGGGGCGGGGATGCACATGTACTGTTCGAGAAATTACAGGGTGGAATGTGCCGGGGCCCAAGTGCTCTGGGAGTGCCAAGCATGGGGAAAGAACTCTTTACTGAGCACCTACTGTGTTCCAAGTGTCATTCCTACATTACTTCACCAGAGCATCACAACAAATCTAAGAGGTGTTATTAATCCCATTTTCATATGGAGGAACTAAAATTCTGGAGATGGTAAAAAATTTTCCCCCCCACCTACCCAAATGATACCAGATATACCTCCTGGAAGATGAAGAAGCTAGGCTGGACCAAGGCTTGTTGGGTCTAAATAGAGCCCATGTGCCCAACCTCTTAACCAAGGATGTGGGACTTGAGCTGCACCTTGAGGGATGTGAAGATTTCACCAGCGAGAAGAACATTTGAGATGAGGGAACAGCCCGAGCCAAAGTAGAGGTAGTGTACTGTCTTTGGGGGAACATGGTGGAAACGAAAGTCCTCCCCATCCCTGGTATACTCTTACAACTCCTTGTACAACCTCACCAGCTGTGAGGGTGGCCCCTCCTCATTCTCTCAGAGCAAGGGGGTTAAGTAACACCATGCTCCTTTGGGATAGCACTGTGCAAGTCCTGGCACAGAGTGGGTGCTCCATGGGACAGGGCCTCCAACGAACAAATTCTTGGCTTGCCATAGAGTGGGGAACCATGGGAAAGGGAATCAAAAGGCACTGAAGACCCACTCGGTGCTGAAACCATGCGGGGATCCTTCATATGTATCACCTTGCCCTCAATCCCCTTGTGGATTGCCATGGTGTTCATTTTCTACCAATGAGGAAACAGGCTCAGAGAAGTAGAGTAGGCAGCCCAAGGTCCCAGAGCTGGATAGTTGCAGGGCTGCTGTAACAGCCCCATGGGATTCTGGCTCCAAGGTTCATGCACTTTCCACAGACCACTTTTGGGAGCCATCGAGTGCCATCACAGCCATCAGCACTGAAGAATCATTAAAGACCATGGAGAAACGGATGATGGAGGCCAGGTGGGGAAGGCTGGAAAGTCTCTAGGAGCCTTGAAATATCTTTTGGACACGAGACTTCTGGAAGCCTCCATAGTTTCTCAGAAATGATAGAAGGTCACTGGGGTTCAGTGAGATGGAAAAAGGGATGTTTGGGGCTAATGAGAGGCACTGAGAGTGGAAGGGACCATTGGAACCCTGGAGACCTGCAGGAGAGGTTGAGAGGTACTGAATGAGGAGCTAGAATTATGTGGAATCAGTGAGAGATGGAGCCTTTAGGAGTTACGAGGGGTTGAGCATACTGGAGGGTGGGTATGGGAGTTCTTAGGGGACCACTGGAAAAAATGAAGGCTTTTGGGGGGCACTTCAGAGTTGCTAGGGGCCATAAAGAGCTGTAAAAAACTATCAGAGCCCTTGGTCATTACTGGGGGACACTAGAGCCATGCAGAGTTCTGGGGCCACTTAGGGTCCCTGTGGGAAGCAAGTCTCTGAGGGGCACCCTGTAGGATGCAGCCTTGAGGGAAGTGAAGGAGGGGAGGAGGAGAGCTTGGAAATGCTCCTAGAGGCAGGGCATAGACATTAGAGCTAAGGTGACGGAATGAGGACAGGGAGGGCCTACCTGGCAGTGATGGGGAGGCCCAGCCAGAACTGCAAACATCAGGAGGCAGTGGGCAAGTTGTGCCTGGGCCCAGGACTCTGTGAACTTGACCTCACAAGAGTGGAGCAGGCTTGATTCTTCTGGAGATGCCCCACCTGGGTGTACCAATCAGCCAACACTTGGCTTTTCTTACTCTCCACGGAATTTTCTCTGCCTGCCTTTTGAGTACCTCTCCAAAGCCAATCATTTCTGGAAGGAGCAGGCTCTGGTAGTCTGAGCAGGAGCTTGGCCCCAATAGGGAAGTCTGGGATTTTTCTGTGGGAGCCCCTGGTCAGAGGGAGAGAGGGGACAGAGGAAAGAGTAGAGCACAGGCCAGTACCATTGACCACCTGAAGTACCATTTATTCAGCACCTACCATGCACCTGGGATAGGCTCAGGTATTTTCCATAAGCTGGAAAACAACCACTTCAAGTGTGATTCATTCCCATTTTACAGTTATGGAAACAGGCCCAGAGAGGTAGGGGAAGAACTTACCCGATGTCACATAGACTGAGCTGGAATTCAAAGCCAGGTGTATCAAACCCGGAGTCCTTAGTTTTTTCTCTAAGTCACTCAATAGTGACTATTGGGTTGGCCTGAGTCTCTTGCAGAGAAGACTGGGCCTTGGGCCTCACTCTCCTTCCTCGTCACCTCCCTCCCACCAAGAGTCCTGGGCTCAGGCGGGCGCTGGTGACAGCAAATCAGCCACCAGGTGGCGCTGCTGCTAAACCCAAGCCCCCTCCCCATGGTCCAGGCTCTGACTAGTAAGGTCAGAATTGGACCTAGGGCTGCAGGGTCCAGAGGCTTCGCTCTGGGTGCCCAGATGAGGGACCAAGAGGCTGCCCTTGACAAAAGGATGCAATTCACCCTTCTCACCTCGCCCTATCCCTTGCTTCTGTTGGAAGCATTACCCCAACAGCTAGACACACCTGCTTTCAGCTCTCAGCTTCCCCATAATGGCTGGTGGCCTTAGGCAAGTGGCTTCACTCTGACTTCAGTTTCCTCATCTGTGCAAATGGACAGAATAGGGCTTTTCTGGCAGGGCCGTTGAGAGAATTAAATGAGATAATAGTGTGTGCCAAGTGTCTGGCAAATAGAATGTTATTCTTCTTGGTACCTGGATAGCTCAGTGAGTTAAGTGTCCGACTCGATTTTGGCTCAAGTCATGATCTCACAGTTTCGTCAGTTTGAGTCCCACATTGGGCTCTATGCACTGAGTGGAGCCTACTTGGGATTCTCCCTCCCTCTCTCTCTCTCTCTCTCTCTCTTTCTCTCTCTCTCTCTCTCTGCCCCTCCCCTGCTCACATTCTCTCTGTCTCTCTCTAAATAAACTAAAAAAAAAGTTATTCTCACATGTCACCGTTCTCAGGATGACATTCAGAAGGGCCTCAACCCATGTCAAGAGACCCATGTCCTAGTTCTGAACTGTTTGTATGCCTTGGACAAAATCACTGTGCCTCCCTGGGCCTCAATTCCCTCATCTGTAAAATGGGGCTAAGCACAGGAACTCTCTCATTTGGTTATTCTGTGAATTAGGTGACATAGTGGCTCTATGTCATTTGTTTTATAGAGCTCCAAATAAACAGGAAAAAATATTATTGAAAATATTAAAGTTTCCAGGAGGTTGTAGTTAGGTGAATATGCAGAAGGTGATAAGGTATAAGGAGGGCAGGCCAGCCCCTCATGGTCTGACCAGGAGTATGGGCCGGACTGTGGGTTTTGCCCTGACCATGTACCCACAATCAGGCCCTATCATCCAGACCCTGCCTTGGTATCTGCCCAGCCTCCCCCTAGTCCTTACCTTCCTTTATCTTCCTTCAAGTCCTGCCCCCAACGCATTTGGGCACAAAAAAATATAGAACAGAGATGAGAAAGCTACACACTGAAATATACACGGTGATTATCTCTCAGTGATAAGGTTTGGGCTGATTTTTATTTACTCCCTTTTTTTGGTACCATCTAATTTTTCTTCGACAAAGAACATCTATTGCTTATATTCCAAAAAAATAAAAAACAAAATCAATAAAGCTATTTTAAAAAATCCTCTCCTCACCACTTAGAGGTTGGTTACAAATGAAGAGTCGGGGAATGAAGAATGATTCTGATATGGTTGGAAGAAATGGCGAGTGGGAAAAGGGAGGAGGGTGCTGCCACTACAAACATTCCTTCAGTCCTCAGGTTCCAGCCTCCCCTGGGGGATCCTGAGCCTCAGGATGTGGGAGAAGTAAATGGAGCAGGATCTCTCCTCTGGGCCACGTATTTGCACAGCATGTCTGGGCGGTCCCACGTTCCAACATCTTCAAGTGTTGCAGGGAGTTCACTGCAACTGTTTGAGGAGAGAAGGAAGCAGACATACAAGGCAAGGCTGCCTTGCTTTGTTGAGGGCTGACTGTGTGCTAATTACTGCCACTCTTTTTATCTCATCAGACCCCCCCCCCACCACCCTATCCTCACATACCCATTGAGGGAGCTAGGATTATTAACCCAATTTTCAGAGGAGGAAACCAAGTTATGAACTTGTATATCTGACTGCCTCCTGGGTATCTCCTTTTGGGTGTCTGTTGGGACATCTCCAACTCAGTTTTCCCAATTAAATTCATCTCCTCTAACCCCCATCTCCCCCAGTCTGTCCCTCCTAGTCTCAATAAATGACACAATCATTCAACAACTTCCTTCATTCAGCAAATATGATTTAGCACTTGCTGTGGCCCTGCCCTCATGGAGCTTATATTCTAGTGGGAAGACAAGACAATGAGCATTTTTTAAAAAGTAAAGATGTATGCTATAGCAGAAGATAAGAAATAATCTGGATAAAAATAAAGTGAGGCAGAGGTATAGGGAGGACCAGGGAGTATGGGTTGGGGTTGGAATTTTAAATTGGATGGTGAGGGGTGCCTGGGTCAGTTAAGCATCCAACTCTCTTGGTTTCAGCTCAGGTCATGATCTCGCAGTTTGTGAGATCAAGCCCCCACTGGGAACCTGCTTGGGATTCTCTATCTCCCTCTGTCTCTGCCCCTCCCCTGTGCGCGCTCTCTCTCTCTCTCTCTCTCTCTCTCTCTATCTCTATCTCTCTGTCTCTAATAATAAATAAGTAAACATCTTTAAAAATTTAAATAGAGGGGCGCCTGGGTGGCTCGGTTGAGTGTCCGGCTTCAGCTCAGGTCATGATCTCACCGTTGGTGAGTTCGAACCCTGCATCAGGCTCTGTGCTGACAGCTCAGAGCCTGGAGCCTGCTTTGGATTCTGGTCCCCCTCTCTCTCCGCCCACCCCTGCTTGTCCTCTGTCTCTCTCTGTCTTTCAAAAATGAATAAACATTTAAAAAATTTTTTAAAAATTTAAATAGAATGGTGAGGGAATGCCTCACTGAGAAGGTGAGGGACAGAGCCTGTGGCTGTCTAGGGAAGAGCTTCCAGACAAAGGCAGCAGCATGTGCAAAGGCCCTGGGGTGAGACCTTCTCTGCAGTGTTCCCAGAGAAGCTAGGAAACCATGGTGACCGAAGCAAAGTGAGCAAGGGGAAAGTATAGAAAGTGAGATGAGAGAGTTGTTGGGAAGATCACAAAGGACCTGGGAGGCTGTCCTAGATGTGAGATGAGGGTTTTGAGCAGAAGACAGACATAATTTGATTTCTGTTCTGGTAAGTTCCCTCTGGCTGCAGTGGTGGGCTTGGGTGGAAGCAAGGAGACCAGTGAGGAGGCTGTTGTAATCCAGTAGAAAGGTGATGGTGACTGGACTGGTGGAGACAGAGAAGGGCAGACATGATCAGATTCTGGACATATTGTAAAGGTAAAGTAACGGGATTTCCTAGTGGATTAGATGTGGGGTATGAGAGGAATCAAGTGTGACTGTTGTGTAGGGCCAAATTGTCAAGTGGAAAATCCTCCTCACTCCTCACATTCAAGCAATTGGTGAATTTCCTTGGTTCTTTCTCCTCGAAATCTCTCAAATGCACCCGCTTTCCTCTGACTCAGCCACTGCCCTGGATCATCCGCCATCACCTGGACCACTGCTGTGGCCTCCTGCCTAGCCTGCCTGCACACCCCTATTACATTCTCTTCTGATGATAAAGCACTTCACTCATTGTGCTCCTGGCTGGGTATACCTGAGCCAGAGCACTTCCCACCTCAGTCACAGCCTCTGGCAGGAAGATTTCCTTCTGCCTGAGAGTTACCACCCCAAAACAAATCAGGGGAGCACTGGCACCAAGAGAAGAGGGAAAGATGCTGGGTCGCCAAAAACCCCATGAAGTCTGCCTTCCAGCCATACCCACCCAGTTCCATGGTAACCAAGCAGCAATCAAAGGGGAGGGAACAGTGGCCCCAGAGATAACAGGGAAGGCTTCCTAGAGGAAGGGCAGGGGGTGGGTCTTTGAAGAAGCTCGGAGCTTAGTGATTTCAAGTGGTGGGCTTTGGCACTTCACAGATGTGGGTTTGAATCCTGGTTCCACCACTCACACACCATCTGGGTGACCCTGAACTTGTCCCTTCACATCTCTGGACCTCAATTTGCCTCATCAGCAAATTGGAACCAATAATCCTCAAGTCTAGAGACTTTTGCAAGACCTAGGAATTCCATTAGGGGTGTTGGCTTACCCTAGGATAACATCTCCTGGGCCTGATGGTGCCCCCCATAAAAGAAATAGGTCCAAGCTTTGGAGTCAGACAGACTTGATTCCCACCCCAGCTCTGCCACTTACCAGCCCAGTGACCTAGGGCAAAGCACTGTCATCTCTGAGCCTCCAATCCTTCCCCTGCAGAATGGAAGCAGGGTTGCAGCGGTGGGGGTGGGGGGGGTGGGGAATGGAAGCTGTCCATGCACCCAGCACATAGTAGGTGCCCAGCCAAGGTGCTGAAGAGTTTGGACTTCACCCTGGAGGCAGCTGGACCCACTGCATGAACGCTCCCCTTCCTGGGCCAAGGCAGCTGCAGCCCCTGTGTGGTGTTTTTTGTCTCCAAGCTGCAGTGGGCTCTGAAGAAGAGCTCGGCAGAGTCCCTGGACAAAGGGCTGTTTTTCCCGCGGATCTAAAATTGCCTCCCTCTGATTGCCGCTATACAAACCCAGGCGGCTGCTCGCTTCCCCCATCCAGTTGGGTCTATTTCAAGAACACGCTGATTAACGTTGATTGCGCCTTGATTATGGAGAGCGCATTGCTCAGCCCCCTCCCCAGGCTCTGTGGGGAGTACATGCTCCCACACCCACCGACCACCTCCCCGCTGGCACCCAGGGGTACCCAGTAAGTGGTGCAGCATCCCGGGGTTAGGATCCTTATTCTGCCTCTACCACCCATGGGACTTTGGGCAGGCCACTTTCCCTCTCCCTGGCCCCTGTTTACTCCACTGCAAAATTCTCCTGTGCTCAAAAAGGCGCCAAACAAAATTGTGCCCAGGGAAATGTGACTTTAATGGTGGGCTTTTAGACATTGTAATAAGTCACAAGGGGGAAGGACATGGTTTTGGCCAGGGGAAGCAACTCTTCAAGACACCCCATCACACATACATGCATGTACACACATGCAAACATGTGCACGCACGTGCATACACACACACACACACACACACACACACACACACACACACACACTGCCTCTGCCTCTGCCTGTACTTGAGGCTGCCCTTGGTAGGGTGGGATTGAGCTTAAATATCAGAGCTTCCCTTTACTGAGCACATCCCAGGTGCCTTGGGCACAATATCAAGTACAAATGCCACAATGATTTTTTGAGGCACATATTTTGTGCCCGTGTGAAGGTGACGATCCCGAGACTAACACAAGTGATGTGAATTGCCCAACTAAAGAATGGTGAAGTCAGAATTTGAACCAAGGTCAGTGTGAAGGCAAAGCCTGTGTTTCTCACCATCCCACAGCATGCTCTGGATTCTTCGCCAGGTTGAAGGGAAACCACTAATGGGCATTGTGTATCAGAAGCCTCTTGCTAGTTATTTCTACCATGCTAGTCCTGTGTGGTCCTGGAAAAGTATTTTCCCCTCCCAGGGCCTGTTTTTTCTTCTGTAGAAAGGGGAATGGACTCAGAGTGGCCCAAACTCTAGACTGTTGCCCGGGGCAGGTGGACTGATTCTTGAAATAACCCAGAAGTGCATTTTTAAGATGCAGGTTCTGGACCTCATCCTTAGAAATCTGAAATCAATAATCCTGGAATGGGCCCAGAAGTCAGTATTTTAAAACACTGCCCAGTGAGGGTCAGTGGTTCTGACATCAGTCAATTCTGCCCCAAACTTTCTCTCCCAACCAGCCCCATCCATATACCAGACCTGTCTGTTCTACTCTCTAATGGGTCTACAATCTGGCTGGTTCTCCACACCCCTGTTGACCCTGCCTTCAGCCCAAGCTCCCATCATCTCAGACCCAGACCACTGCAGCAGCCTCCTCCCTGGACTCCCTGCTACCTCTCTGGTCCTCTTTGGTCCATTTTTTATACAACAGATTGAAGGATGGTCTTGAAGTGCAAATCTAAATACCAACACCACCACCACCAGCCAATCCTCCCTGCCCCTGGCTTCAACCACCAATGGCTCCCTATTGCTTCAGGGATAAAGACTAAATCGTATACTTTGCCTACTAGACCCTGCAGGGACTGGCCCCTCCCCCCTCTCCAGCCTCATTTTACATGACCAAACTTCCCCTTGCAGTCCCCTGGTGTTATTTCATATTTCAGATCTCGACCCACAGTGTGACTATCCACCAGAGAGGGCCTTTGCATCGCTGTCCCTTCTTCTTGGAGCACATTTTCTCCCTTCTTCTTGTTCATGCCTGCCCATCCATTATACAGAGCTCAAACCTCACTTCCGAGAGGAATCCTGGGGAGGATTGGGCCACCATGGGGGACATAAGCTCCCTGTGCAGGGAGACATACAAGAAGATTCTGCTTATCTACTTGGAAGGAGATCATGGAGAGGATCTCTGCTTTGGGTCTGAGTCCTAGATCCTTCCCCCTACCTAGGAGAGACTGTGGTTCTCTGGAACAAAGGAGCCCTGCCCTCCTGGGGTGTGGGGAGCTGGGGTGGGCAGTGGAAACCTGGCCCTGGTCGCTAGAACCCCAAGCGGCCTACGCATAGGGTGATTGGCAGCAGCGGGGTCTCCAGAGCTCTGGCAACGAGACCGGAATTCTCATTAGATTGTCCACTTGGCCCCTGACTCCTGGCCGGCGAGTGCTGGCAGCTGCAAGGGGTTTTTGAGGAGCAGGTCAACTCCTCCTCCTCACCTGTCTACTACTCTGAGACCTTGTCTCTCTCTGGCAGCCCCTGTCCTTTTCCCCACCCCCTTTCTCTTCCACATCTCCTCTCCCCTCTCCCCGAATCCCCCTCTGAATGCTGTCTCTTCTTCCTCCCCCCACTCTCACAGGTGGCTCTCCCCTCTGCACACCCCTACTGCCTCCTCTGCCCTTCCAATCTTTTTGCACCCTTCCCTGTCTCACTACTTGGTCCCTGTTTGTCTCTCTCTCTGCAGCACCACCCCCCCCCCCCATACACACACACACTCCCACCTGTTTGCCAGACTGAGGACCTCTGTTCACCTGGGCCAGGGTGCCAGGGAGGGCTGCAAGTGTCAGGCCAGAGCAGGATGTTTCTACAAATAGCCTGAGGAATGGCCTCCCTGTGGACAGGCCGGGCAGGAAACTTGACCTTTTGCTGTTCTCCCTGGACTTCAAAGCCCCTCTACACCACTGTTAGGGGATGAGCTCCAAAGTCTTGATCTTTAAAAGCCCTTCCCTAATGTCCTCCTGCAGAGCAGAGGGGCCTTGGGGGCAGTGAGGAGGCCTCGCTGGTAGGAGGACCTAGAACAAAGGGGGGTCTAGGGGAGGGCTTGTCAGGTTGAGTTTTAAGAACCTAAGCTCTGGATTCACACAGGCCTGGATTCAGATCCTGACTTTGCCACTCTGCCGCTTCCTGGCTGTGTGATACTGGGCTAGTGACCCGACCTCTCTGAGCCTCAGTTTCTCCATCTGTGAAATGGGGATAAAGCTAGTTCCTGCCTCCCATGGTTGTTGTCAGGATTCCATAAGCTAATATATGCAAATGTAGCACCAGGCACGACACACAGTGCATGCTCTTAATAGGTGACTAGGGACAGATCATGGTCTCAGGCTTGACTGGGGTGGGAGATGGACATCTGAGCCAGTCTCTGAGTTTTTAGATGAGCCTCTGAGGGAGGAGGCAGGTTCCAGGGTTGGAGTGACTTTTCTCCAGTGTTCTACATGAAGGAACTGCGAGGGTGCCCGGGGTGTCCTAAGTCTTTCAGCATGTCTGCCACGGCCAGGGCTTGAACTCAGCTCTGAGGACTCTCGGTGGGCCGACATGGGATGTTCGAGACCCGTGCCTGGGCTGTGGAAGATAAGCGGGATGTGTGCCCAGATTCTAGGATTCTGCAGACCCCTCCAATTCCCCCCACCTGTCCCCTGTTGCTAGGCAACAGCTGCTCATTGCTGAGGGTACAAGCAGAGGGAAGCCAAGCAGCCAGCTTTGTCCTTTGCAGAGACGCCAGAGGAAGCTGTTCCCAGGTCAAGCCTAGTGAGGATCCGTGTCTTGGGGACGTGCAAGGACTTGTCCAAGGCCACTACAGTTACGGGTTAAGATCCCAGCGCCAAAATACCCGAGCTGGTCGGATACTCAGAAAGTCAGCTCTCACACAGCACATGCACTGTCACCCCTCGGTTCCTGAGGCAGGGCAGCCAGTGCCATTCGGGGACCGTGCTTCTTCCACTGAGCCCAGCCTTAGCCCCACAATTCTCAACACAGTGGTCGGACAAGTCTAACAATGGGTCAGAGCTGGCGTGCAAGATAAATCTTTTTATTATCTCTTATCTGTTCCTATGGTCTCATTTTACAGATGCGGAGGCCCTGAGAAATGTGGTGGAACAGAGTTCACCTGGGGCCTGGGAGTCAGAACCTCAGGACCTAGCTCTGTGCTGTCCTCTGTGTGACTGCAGGTGAGCTGCTGTGCCTCTCTGAACCTCAAACTCTACGTAGAATGGGTTTGATGAAAGCAAGCCTTCCCTGTAAAAATTAAGTGGGGGAGTGGTCGCAAGCACCCCCCCCCCCAGAGTGTCAGACACAGAAGCGGCGCTCAAGGAATTTTTGACCCCGTCCTTCCTTTCTTGTCTGTCTCCTCTGGGACTTGGTGGTAGCCAAGCTGAAACCCCAGCACCCTCCATCCCCAGGACACACCGTGCTCAGTCCCAGCTT
Source organism: Panthera uncia (assembly GCF_023721935.1). NCBI lineage: Eukaryota > Metazoa > Chordata > Mammalia > Carnivora > Felidae > Panthera > Panthera uncia. Next base: position 50,391,327 of record NC_064816.1, read on the forward strand.
TGCCAGCAGCTCTGTTCCTGGAAAGGCAGATGTAGGCCCAACAAATGGGTTTTGCTGAGGGGCACTGGGGGACGGGATCAGAACCGGAGCTCACCAGGTCCCTGGTTAGCGGGTGAGGGAAGGAAAAGATGGTGGCCCGTGAGGGCGGGGTGCAGGTGTCAGGCTGCCAAGTGGAATGGTTGCTTGGCAACTGTTGGGCTTCACCTGAGCGTCTCACTGGCTTAAGGTGGGTTTGACTCTGCAAGCTTCTCTCTCTCCCTCCAGCGTCCTCTCTCCCATTCCCTAGACTCAGACCCCATCCGCTCGTTCCGCCTCCTCATGGCTGCTGGAGGGGGACCTAGCAGGCTCCCCCTCCACCTGCCCCACGCATGTCACACACATGCCACGCACACACCACACACATCACTTACCACACACATCTTAAGTGAGCTCATTCAACCCCACGACACAGGGAGAGTCGCTGAGCCCAGAGCCAGGCACTTACCACTGGACCACTGGGTCTCAGCTCCTCTGACCCATGCAGGGCACACAGGACGCGGGCCCACGAACAACCCAAGGACTTGCAATCCCTTCCCCAGTCACCCTCACAGGGAAGACTGTGCCTCTCACGCGGGTGCTCATCAAACCCATGGTCATCCCACTCTCCCAGCCAGGGCTCCCTGAAGGCAGGGTCTTGGCTTGGGGAGAGGGTAGCCCTATTCATCCAGAGCACACATCAGGTGGTTTTATAGATGTACAGAGCGTCAATGAGCATGTGCTGGACTGTCACCTTCCCGGAAGCAGGGCCGCGTCGTCCTAGCTTAAGCACCAAACTGAGAGTCAGAAGGTGGCTCTGTCCCTGGCATGCCCCTGATGACTACATGACCTTGGGCAAGTCCCTCCCCTGCCCAGCCTCCATTTTCTCCTCTGCCAATTGAGGAGTCAGAACAGATGCTCAGGCTCTGCAACTCAGAACACGCATGGACGTGATTTGTAACCCGCAAGACCTGTTCCAAGGAATGCAGGTGGATTAGGAGGCAGCTGACACGGGAGACGGGAGGGAGAGAGCCTTCCCCTCCCCAGTGGGTCTGCTTGGGATCATCCTTTGCCAGGGACAGGCACCCTGCCCAGGTCAGAAGGACGTGGTATATTGTCTGCCACCGTGGAGCGGAGGTGAGGGCTGGGGAGGGAGTTTTTGGATAAGAATCGTGCTGGAAGGAGCTTCCTGTGAAGATTCTCTAAACACAAGGGTGGGACTTGAGAACATCTGAGGGAGATATGCACTCCCCCCGCACGTGCATACATGTGCACATACGTGCATACATATCACAACACTCTCCACACACATGTGCAAGCACACACATGCTGTTTTTCCTGTGGAGCTGGGGTTTCTTCTCTCCCTGAAATGTTTCCATGGTCTCCTTGATCTTCTCATCTCAAATAGGATCATTCATGACCCAGCCAAGAAACACAGGAGGTTCTGATGTTGGGCGACAAAGAGCAGGGCCACCAGTAAGGGAGGGGGGGGGGGGCTATGACACCAGGTGGCTGAAAGGAGGTGAACAAGCTGTGTCCCCCTCCCCCGCTCCATGGTCAGCTCTGCCTGGGAGCCCAGGGCATGGTGGCCTATCCTGTGTGCAGGGGGCAGCCCTGGACCTAACCGGGGGAGGGAGGGCCCCCCTGGCCCTGCCTAGCAGCCCTCTCTGCCCAGCCCCTCACTCTGACCACACTGGTTCTCACTGCACCTAATTTTTCTTTACATTTTGTTAAAGTCATCTTTTCACTATGATTATGTGAGTGCCTTTGGTCTTGTTTTCAAAAGATCCCAGAAGTGGCAGGGAGCCAGGAGCAGGAGCCAAGACATCTAGTCAGAAGCCCGAGTTTGAGATTGTGTGTTAATCATTCATTAACTCACTAGATAAAATTGTATTGAGCGCCTACTATGAACCAACCACTAGCTTGATGCATGTTTCTTGCCCCGTGGAGAAGATATACTAATACACTGAACCATAAAAAAAGATGATGATAATGATGTGGGCTAGGAGGGGGTCAAGGGCCCAAGACAGTGAATGTTAAGGCCAGGGATGGGTTGCTCCTGAGGGGGTGCTCAGGAAAGGCCCCTCTGAAGGTGACACTCAAGGGGAGAAGGAGCAAGCCCGGCAGAGTGGAGGCATTACAGGGAAGAGAAAATAGCAAATGCAAATCCCCAGGCACGAGAGTGTGCACAGTACAGACAGGAGGCCAGAAGAACTGGCAGCTGGTGGGGGCAGACGGTGCCACAGAGGTTAGACAGGTGGGCCGGACCCAGTGTTGGGTCTGGTGTGGTGGGCAGAGAGCAGGGCCATGGGGGAGAGAACAGAATCGAGGATGAGTCGATTTCTGCTTTGGGCGACTGGAGGCTGTAGCTGTGATGTGTTGAGGGCCTGCCACATGCCAGATCCTTGTGCTTCATTGAGCTGACGTGTGGTCCGTCACTGCCTCCCCCAACAGCCCTGCCCCAGGATTGAGTCCGCCGGCCAGGCGGGGCCTCGGTCAGATGTCACGGCAACAGCTGCAAACACATCTTCCCTTGCTGCCTTCCCCTGACCCACAGCAGTTCCTGGCATGTGGGCCCCAGGCAGGGGCTCTCATCTGAGCCCCACCTGCTGGGGTTGAAACCAGAGAGCACACAGGAGGCCTGGTGCTCAGAGAACAAATTCCCTCCAATTCTAGGAATCTCTGCCATTTTGTTCCCTAGTTGTCCAATCCAGGGGGACTCAACCCAGGTAAAGACGGATAGATGCTTAGTCCCTGGCTACTAAGACCCCCACCTAGAATGTAACTTGCACTTTCAGATTGGGCATCTCCTTAAATTAGGGCTCCCAATCCCACCAAAACTTCTTTAAAAAAATCCAGTTTCCCAGGACCCATCTCTGACTTGCAGTTCAGAATCTCCCAGGGAATTCTGGATTTTTCATAAGTTTCTCTGTGACTGGGAACCACTGCTCTAGAATAGAGAACTGGCAAGGCTGAGCATAGGATAGAGGGAAAAGCTGAGGCTCTGGAAGCAGAAAGCCCTGGGCTTAAATCCCAGCAGACCTACTGTGTGATCCTGGGCTAGTGGCTAAACCTCTCTGAGCCTCCCTTCCTCATCTAGAGTGGGGCGGTTGAACATGACTCCAGTCCCTCCACCCATTGAGAGCACTCTTTGCAAGATATGTCAAGTTCTTGGCACATAGTGGGTGCTGAATCAATGGCGGCAGCTTTCACAGTTGTCTTTGAGGGATGTCCTTTTTGTGGATATTCAGATTAGAAACCGCCAACTTGTAACAACTCTCCAAACGATTCCCAGGGCCCGCCGAGCTGGCCCCTTGTTCCTGCTCAGACGGGCATGCTGAAATCTCCCAGGCAGGTCTCCTTGATGCTGAGGGTGCCAGGCGTGTGCTTACCCCGGCAAAGGCAAAGAGGGAAAGATCTTTCCTAGTGTCCCCAGTTGCCCTGTGGATGGGGGGCAACCCCGCTCACCCAGTCCGGATGGGCAGAGAAGGAGGGGCCTGAGGAAGGCTTAGAGAGAGGAAACAAACCCCAAAGTGGGTCAGCGCTGCCCTGGACACTAACCCATTTCCACTCCCTCCTGCCCACAGGCCCGCCGGCCACGGGACTGTCATCTTGCATTCACTCCTCTCCTGCCGGAGACTTTGACCCCATTTTCTACCTCTTGGTAGCACAGGGAGAGAGAGCTTTGAACAACCTGAGCACAGATCATGGGGGCTGCAGGGATGGGTTTACGGTGCATGCTGGATGTTCTAGGAGGATTTGTCACCCACATATCCCGACTTTATTTGGAGTGGGGATTATTGGGGGATCTGGGGACACTATGCTAGTCAAAATAATATAGGCTTTCGGGCAGCCAGATGTGGGTTCTGAACTCAACTCCCTTATTTCTGAACCCTGGGGTCTCGTGCAACTGGCTTCATTTCTTCTGAGCCTGTTTCCTCATCCATTCAATGGGCTGTTGCAAAGGTTAAATGAGACAGTATCTACAAAAATCCTTGCTGGGGCCTTGCTCACGGGAATACTCTGTCAATAGTAGCTAGTAGCTGCAGTGCTGATTTAGCATAACAGAGGCTAAGAGGCCAGACCTGGGAGTCAGCCAGACCCAGACTAGGATCCCTGTTTTGTCCCAACTAGCAGTGTGATGGGGGATAAGCGGCTCAACCTTTCTCAGCCTCCATTTCTTAATCTGCAAAATGGAGATGCTCACCGCCCAGGCCTTTGCAGATCACATGCGGTGATGTTTGTAACAGAGCCTCGTGCAGAGACAACTCTCAGCCAGCGATCGCCATTAATAATAATAGTAATAATAATAATCGGGAATTGTATGTGAATCTATTCACTACATGTTCATTAAGCACTTGCCTGCTTGTGTGACAATGGCATCTAGCAGGGAAGAAGATATACAGGCCCCAGAGACACAGCTTACTGACCAGTGGATGCGTGGTCCCAATGTAGATCATGACCCTACTCCATCCTCTATAACCCCAAGTGGGGGAACCTGGTTTATCCCCATCCCTTTGCTGTCCAGAGGGATCCTAGGGAGGGTGAGGGACACCAAGGTGCCCAGCTGGGGAGGGAGCCAGGTGCCCCAGTACATCGTACTGCCCGCCACCACTGCATATGACCCCTTGGTGAGCCTTGACCCCTGCCCAAGTGAGCAGAGAGGAGTGGGCCTTGAAGCTTCCAAGAAGTCATGCACTCAGAAGCAATCAGCTGGCACTTGTGGCCTGGCTGGCTTCCCAGCTATCAATGACCTGGCAACTCAGATGCCACAGCGGCTGGAAAGCAAGCTGCAGAGGCCACTTGAGTTGGGTGTCTGTTTCTCAGCAGCCCTTGTGCCTACACCTCTAGGATGTGAGACAAGGTTCTGCTGAGACCCAGGCCCAGATGGGCGGCCAGAGGCAGAGGAAAAAGCCTAGAGAAGTCTGCAAAGAGCAGTCCCACTCAAGTCCTACAGGGGTTAAAAGAGACACCCCCAGGCTATGAGGGTCAGGGGACCCCTATTCTCTGGGTGCTGCCCAAACTCACATTCATCCCTCCCCAGGAACTGACCTGAGCTACCTGTTGGCCACATGCTGCTGAGATAGAAATCTCTCAGAGCTCCTTCTGGGGGTCAGGTTTCCTAGAATTTGGGGTATCATAGGAATGGAACTAGAGACTCATACTTTGGACCCACGTTTGTACCCAACCTTTGCCACTTACTACCTATGCCTCCATTTTTTCTACTGTAAAATGGAAACAATAATAATAGCACTGACCTCGCAGGGTGGTTGGGAGGTTTAAATGAGTTCCTATATGCAAAGTGAGGAGAACAGGGCTTGGCACACGGCAAAGGCTTAGTGAGTGTTATCGGGTCTTATTATTATTCAGAGTGAGTGATCCTGCCAGGGGCAGGGGCACAAATAGGTGAATTGTCAAGGAGTTACCCAAAGAAAGCCGATGTATTTGGCAGATGCGTTTGGTGCCCAGAATACATCTGACACCTCTGATTTTGACTCACATGCTCTTGACCCTTCTGATTTCTGTCATGGCTATCTATGCCATCTCCTTCTCACTTTGTTCAAGGACATGCCAGAGCCTTTGCCTAAATATGGTGGTGTCCATGGAGCTCATTAGGACCTCATGCACATGCAGCTCAGAAGTAAGGGGAATCAGCACCCCTGTCCCAGGCAACCCTTGACAAATGGGGGCCTGAACCTAATGGACAATTCTGGAAGACTTCTATATACTCTGCAGAAGGTTCTGGCAGATTTGAGGTCTTGTTGCCACGACGGCAACGTGGATCATACACCCCTGCATTAACATTCCCTTCACAGTCTTCCTGCTCCCCCATTTCTATGCCTTACATCACCTTTCACACAAACCACCTCAAACAAGTCCTTGCCTCAGATCCAGAGTTCAGGAAAGTCTGAGCCTGGCTGAGGAGCTTGGGGTCTTCCTGACTCTGCCATCTACACATGGTATGACCTTGCACAGGGCGATGCCCACTCTGAGTCTTGGTTTATTCATCTGCTACATGGATTGGTTGGATCTCTGCAACTGTGACATGTGGCCATGAATGGTGTGGGTATTGGAGGGAAGTCTGGGTGTTCCCTGGGTGACCTCACCCTCCACTTGTTCCTCTCCTCCCTGCAAACGTTGGAGCCTGTCCTCAGGCTAAATCCCTCCTTCATCTGCTGTGGAATTCTCCCACCATCTGGCCTTCTGTCTCACCCAGCACTGTGTATTATGGCTCAGGGGAAAATGTCTGTCCATATGCAGGGTCATAAGCACATGTTCACGCACACACACACACACACACACACACACACACGTGTGTGTGTGTTCAAGTCCTGCACCTATATGAACACCACATGTGCGTGTACACATATGAAGATGTGCTAGCCCATAGTGCATGTGCGTGCATAAATGTACACACTTTCTCAATATCCACAATTGTGGCCTAGGAACTCTCATACAATCCAGCCACAGCTACCCATAGGCAGAGTAGGCTGAAGGTGCACACAGCCTGAGAAGGAGCCCCACAGGTCATCTGTCTGCAATACAGACCAGTCAGCCCCAGGGAGAATGGGGGGAGAGGCGTGAGGCGTCAGAAGTATTGGGAGGGGGGTAGATTAAGGAGGAAAAGGAAGAAAGGAACTTAGTGACTGGCACCAAGTGCTTCACAGACATCATCCCCTCTTACCCCACAACTGTTGGGTAAGGATTATAAACTCAGTTTATAGGCCAGGTAAAGTGGCAGAGGAAAGGAGACTCATATAGACTCTGAAGTTCAAATCCTGGACTCAGCACTCACAAGCTTTGAGAAAGGGCCTTGACATCTTTGAATCTCAGTATCCTCATCTGTAAAATGGGCCTAATGATTCCTACCTCTCAACATTCTAGTGGATGTCAGAGGGAAAAGGAATTACATGCAAAGTGCTTTTACCCAAGTACCTGGCATAGAGAAAGTGGTTATAAATGGGGGTTGTGATTATAACTAGAATGACATAGATGGGGGCCAGAGACCCTGGTTCAGACTTTCATCCTGTGCTCAAGATCCTCTTCTTCCTCATTAGTGGCCCTTTGGTTGGTGGCATTGGTCAGCTCCTTGTCCTTGGCTCCCTAAGGTGGAAGACAGCTTTTGTGGGAGGCATCATCCTTGTCCCCGCCAAGCGCACCCACTACTCAAAAGCAGAGCCTGGAGAAGGCAGTTAAGGTCACGAGAGCCCCCCTCCCAACCTCCCAGAGACAAAAATAAAGTATGGAACTGTCAGAACCATTATGGAACTGTCAAAGGTATATGAAATCGCTCCCGTGAATTATTAATAAGTCACGGGCCTAATTATTCAGTGACAGCATAAAAAGAGACAAAATGTTTATCAAGAGATAAAGAATTTAAAGAACCAAAGAAAAGGTGTGAGCTATGGGAATAGGTGGCCATGACTTTCAGGAACCAGGAGCCGGGAGTTCGGAGAAGCCAGGAGTTCCCGTGCATAGTGATTCAGGACCATGGAAAGCTGTGTGGATGGGAGAAAGGCGGCCTCTCGCTGCTCTGGCTCCTCTGACCAGGGAAAGCAGCCCCAGCTGTCTGGATCTTCACTCCTGTGACTTCTCCTCCAACTGCAATTGCCTTTGCCTAAACCAGAGTCAGAGCTGGCACCTCGGCGGCTGCGACTTCATCTCCCTAGATTCCTGCTCACTGTAGAAGTCATGGAGCCCAGTGCTCCCATCATGGCAGGAGAGGCTGGGGGTGCATCCTGAGGATAATTATCTTTCTCTGAGCAACTCGAGGTAACTAATCAGCACCATGATGCTGGCAGCTGTGACTGCTAATGGGGTTAGAAACTGTCAAACTGAAGGTAATAATTGTCTCCTTAAAAAAAAAAAAACTAGTTAATTAGCATAATCATGGCATACATGGGCCAATATTCCTAACCCAAAGTGGGAGGTGAATATGAATTTTGGTGCCTTCAGTGGCTCCAGTAGAGACACCGACATCAGCCAGGAGTTGGGGTCACCAGTTCAGAGGGGAGAGAAGAGGGCAGGAAATATGTGTGCTCTGGGCTGTTGCTGTGTGAGTGTCCACAGGAGATGTTATTTTATGTAAAACGCACCCTTGTTTTCAAGGCATCGATGTTCATTTGGCATTTTTCCAATCCATACTTTGATGTGTATTTACTGAGCACCTGCTGGGAAGGCAGCCAGGATTCATTCTTGGCAAAAAAAAAAAAAAAAAATTAAGTTCATAGAATATGCTCCCCATCCTCATCCCCCTTCTCACTCCCAAAGAGATTTGCTGTCTGTTGTGGGCTAAGGTGAGAGCTCACTCTGAGTTATATGTCTGGTAAGGGTCCATAGGGGGCGCTGGGAATTGCAAAAAATCATCTCTCGTGTCTCAAAGTCTTCTCTCAAATCATGGCAGGTAATGGCTCCCTGAGCTATGTGCCCTTCAGATGGGTATGACTAGGAAGAATGGAGACAGGCACGACATGGTCCTAGTAAAGCAAACACTTATACAGCACTTCTGTGTTCTGGGCACTAAGAATATGCATACATTCATGTTCCTCCCCACAACACTATAAAGTAGATACCATTATTATCCCCTTTTTATGGAGGAAGAAACTGAAGCACAAAACAGGTAAAGGACTTGCCCACAGTCACCCTGCCAGTGAGTTCCAGAGCCAGGATTTGAATGCAGCCTAACTCCAGAATTTATCTTCTGAAATCTCAATCTAAAAAGGGGGAGATATGCTTACTGCAGCCAAATATCCAGAATAAAAGCCAGTGAGGGGGGAGCAGAAAGGAAGCAGCATATACTGAGCACCTAGTATATGGGAGGCACAGAGCTGGGTTCTGAGGCCACCAAGGGAACTGAGACCTCATTCCTGTAACCAAGGCACCTGCAGGTTGGAGCTGAGAGTGACCAGTACACACAGTACTGGGCTCTTGGACAGTCACTCCATGGGCTCTGAGTTCAAATCCTATCTCTTTCATTTACCAGATAGGTGTCTTTGGGTAATGGTCTGAGTCTGAGTTTCCCCAGGAGCTCACCTTGAAACAAGGATTTAACTTTATTTATTTTTTTTTCAACGTTTTTTTATTTTTATTTTTGGGACAGAGAGAGACAGAGCATGAACGGGGGAGGGGCAGAGAGAGAGGGAGACACAGAATCGGAAACAGGCTCCAGGCTCCGAGCCATCAGCCCAGAGCCTGACGCGGGGCTCGAACTCACGGACCGTGAGATCGTGACCTGGCTGAAGTCGGACGCTTAACCGACTGCGCCACCCAGGCGCCCCAAGGATTTAACTTTAAATAGTTTGTTTGGGAGGTGAATATAGGAAACATCAGTACTGAAGTGAGAAAGTGTATTAGTTATCTACTGTCAAAAAAAATTTAACCCAACGCTTAGCAGTGTAAAACAACAAATGCCTATTATCTAAGAGTTGCTGAGGGTCAGGAATCTGGAAGTGGTTTAGCTTGGCACTTCTAGCTCAGAGCCTCTCATGAGGTTTCAGTTAAGCTGTCAGCCAGGGCTGTGGTCATTTGAAGACTCAACTGAGGCTGAAAGATTCACTCCCAAGTTCACTCTCAGGGTTGTTGGCAGACCTGGATTCCTCACCAGCTGCTGGCCAGGGGTTTTTCAGTTCCTTGCAATGTGGGTCTCTCCACAGGGCTGCCCCATGACATGGAAGCAGGCTACTCCTCAGAGTGAGTGATGGGGGATGCGGTGGGGGTGGGGAGTAGATAGATCAAGAGAGAAGCCATGGTGTATTTTATAACAATCTCAGATACAACATACCATCACTTTTGCATATTTTATTGGCCACACACACTAAACCCTGATAGGGCTATAAGGGTGTGAATACCAGGAGTTGGTGATCATGGGAGCCATCCTAGAGTCTCTCTGTGACAGAAAATGAGACAGGGAGAATCAATGGAAGCCAAGAGAGGACCTGTCAAGCCAGGTCCCATGGGTGACTAGAGCTTAACCCCCACAGGGGGGGTCCTTGAAGACAGCATAGAACATGCCTCAGAGTCATCTCATGACTCAGAGCATGAGGACTCTGGGGTATTTTCCCATCCAATCCTTACCCATCACTGGTTGAGAGCTACCTCCATGGGCATTAAATCCAGCATTCTCAGCTTGCTCTGTGCAGTGGGTAAGCATGATGGGGGGGTAAGCACTGATAGAATCTACTGCAATAGTGACTCTCTTTGACCAGGATTCCCTAGGTGAGGGTGCTAAGAGCACTTAGATGCTAGAGTAACTGTGCACTGGATGTGCCTGGTAAGTGTTCAGTAAAGCATGTGATGTAGCTAAGGCAGTCATTCTGATGGATGATTGTAAGGATGAATGAGATAATGTCAACACCGGTCTAGTGAAATCCGATTTTCCTGACTCCCATTCCTGCGCTCTTTCCAGCTCAGCACATCATTTCCCAAACTCCAGGCAATAACACTTCAGGAATCAGTGCTCTGAAGCTTAGAGGAACTCCGAGGCAAACTGAGGGTGGGAGCACATTATTTCAAAAGTTGCTGCCGACCTCAGCCTCCATGATGTGCACAGGACTCAAGGAACCCCATACGGAATCACCTTTGACAGCTCCCAAAGACATGGTCCTGGCACAAACCCCCTCAACCTGATTTTATCCCCTCCTTGTTAACAATGCCTCTGAAGTAGTAATGTGTCTTGAGGCACTCCTGTATGCCACTTAAGTAGTTTGTCTGAAGCCTCACACCTAGAAAGGCACAGAGCCAGGACCGAAGTCCAAGTGTAACTATCTTGGATAAGGTGTCAGATCTCTCTACCTCCAGTTTGCTCATCTGAAATAAGGGAACAAGGTTGGCTTGTCATGGGCAGGTGACGTGGCTTAATTCTCTCTCGTCACTGTTTTGAAGTTCTTAATTTTTAACAAGAATATTGGCATTTTCATTTTTGCACGAGGCCCTAAAAATCCCTTAGCCAGTCCTGTGTGGGAATGATGATTATAGCACCTCCCTCAGCTGGACATGTTCTGTTCCCCACTCCAGGTCTGCTCTCCAGCCCGTTGCACCTTGCCCTGTGGCCCAGAAGGCTGGCCTATAATGACTACACCATCAAGCTCCCAGGTCCTCTGACACACAGGTGTATTCAGCCAATGGGAGGCCCTGGCAGGAGATGAGAGGGCAAGGAGAGGGTGCATGCTCAAGTCCAAGGGCATGCTACCCATCCCACAGTGGGATGTTTTCCCCAGGGCTCCCTCCTTGCTGAGTCACTTCAGATTGGCTGCGTTCCTCTGTTGAAGGCACAGCTTCTGTCAGGCAGCCCTGCCAAGGGCTGTGGCCATGCTCATCGTTTTCCAGTAACATCTCCTTCCCTTGGTCCATTTGTACCCAAAGTTGCTGACCTCAGATGGTTCATTACCTTTTGTTGGTTTCCCTGTACCTTTTGCGAAACACTCTTGGATTTCCCCATGTGTGTGCACCTTCTCTTTCACTCCAGGACCTGCCTGTTACATTGTCCCATTGGATTTCTGCGAAGGCTAAGAAAACCCCACATGGAACACATTCAGCATGGCCACAGGTACACCATAAGCACTGAGTAAAAGTTCACTTTTGCCACTATTGGTTATGCAGCTCCAAAAGCCAAAAGGTTTTAGTCGTTACCCTGACCAGCCACAACACTCCCAACATGTGCACAAATGCACACAAACATACATACCACCCCCCTGAAAAACAGTTCACTTGGTGGTGTGTAAATAACCAGAGCGTGCTTTCTAGAGGTTTCTAGCTTTGGGAATGAAGCTTGGAATATAAATTACCCCAGGAACCTCTCATTTCCAGCCCATGGGCTCTAAGCTGTTCTATGATTCTCATATTGAGAATTTCTCTTTCTCGGTCTTTCACCCTTTCTTTCCCCTCATTCTCTCTAAGAAATCCAGCTGACCAGCTGGTCTGTGAAGGCTTTATTACCCCACCCCAAGGCTTGGTTCTCTGCAGTTTTGATGTTCTTCTAAGTCACATGAGCTCTGCCTGGAAAGACAGAAGGCAGGACTTGGTTTCTCTCTCTATTGGGATGAGCCAATCACCTCTAAGCCCCTTTCCAAGGGTAACTGGGAGAACTTGCAAGGCCAGAGGGTATAAAAAGACCTCTACAATATGGCCAAGAAGGTGCCAGCACCACCAACCATGGGTGCAAATTAACTGATCACTGCTATTTCCCAAAGCAGTGCTAGGGACCCTCAGAGGGCAAGTTCAGCTCCCTTCACTGGGGACCAAATCCACCAGACTCCCAATAACACAGATCCCCAAAGTCTGAAGCTACCACATCCCTAAAATGGCCTTGTTGTCCCAGAGCCATATCTCTCTTGTCTTCCACTGCATCACTGGATCCTGACACATGGGGTGGGGTCTCCATAAATGTATGCTGAGGACATGTGTGAATGAACAGTTGAGTCCACAAGCTGGTACAAGAGCCAGCTGAACTCTTCCTGTATCTTAGGACCAACCTATTTCAGACCAGTTCTCCCTTTATGTATGGCCTGAGGATGTCCTAGAAGAATTCCCCCCACAAGCCATTTTCCTCCCAGTGACCTTTTGACTCAACCAAATATACTCTTCTTTGACCTGTGGCAACTCTAGTTGGAGGGAAGAAAATCCTCAACTACCTTAAGTAGTTCTTCCTCTCATGCAGCCCAGGTGCTGATGAGGAGCTCCATTGTGGGAACAGGTGGAACTTCAAAGGCAAGTTCCAAGGCCACTTTTGAGAAAACCACAGAGACAACTCTTGGGATGGAGAGTCCTGGCCGGTTTGGTAAAGAAAAGATGGCAAATGTTCCCCATGAAGACCTCCCCCCTTCAAAAATCCACCTGTCTTGAGTTGACTCCCCTCAGAAACAGACCCTGTGACAAGGATTTGAATGCAAGCAGCTTATTTAGGAAATGACCCCAGGAAGCACTGATAGAGGAATGGAGAAGGTGGAGAGGGGAAGGAGTATACAAGTGACTCACTACTGAGTAGGTTACTGTTGTGAGTAACTGGAGACAATCCCCCCAGCATAGAGCACAGCCAAGTGCCATCCTATGGAGGGGCAGGAAGCTGGGTATCCATTCTACACCTGCCATCCCTCATTGGCCAACATGTTCTTCTAGGAGCAAGAAGTTCTAGCATGTCCAGCCTGCCCAGCATGGCCAAGAGAAAGCACTTGGCTGGAGAGGTGCAGGGCCTTGTATTGGGAACTACCCACACCACCATCACCAGAAATGCATCATCACTCACCCCACAACAGGACAGAGCCCCCTGTGATGTGTGTCCAGTTCACTACTGGGTCCATGGGTCTGTATCACTACCCAGTACAGAGCTTTGCCCCTTACACACCCATGACTCCAGTCTTCAAACAACACTGTCAGGTTGCAGGTATAGTTGTCTGCACTTTACAGATGGGGAAACTGAGGCATGGAGATTACATCACTTTCTCAAGGTCTTTCAGCCAGTATGTGAACAAAATAAATGAAAACTCCTGCCCTGACATCGCTTAAATTCGTGGAAAAGAAGACAGACAATAAGCAAGTAGATAAGTGGAATGTATAGGGCTTTTAAAGACGACAACTCTGTGTGTGTGTGTGTGGAGGAAAATAAAGGAACTATATATAAAATACAGGAGCTATATATAAAATACAGGGGATTGGGAATACTGGGGGAGCAGTACAAAATGAAATAGGCGATCAGAGAAAGTTTCCCTGAAACCACAGCCTTATGCCAAAACTTGCAGAAGGAATCCAAGGGAGGGAACCAAGTTCTAGGTGGAGGGAAGGGAAATACAACCCCCTGAGGCAAGAGTCTGCCTGAGTGTGGAGACAGGAGCCCTCAGGAGGTTAATGTGGGTTCCCTGACCGGGGATTGGGCTTCCCAGGGGATGGGGCTGTGAGGCAGGGTCACACAAGGCCTCACAGGCCATGGCAGGGATTTTTATTTCCACTCTGAGGAAGGTGGCTTCTGAGCAGAGGAGGGGCCCGGTCTGACATAACACTCACCAGGATCCCTCTGGGGACAGGCTTGAGAAGAGAATAAAGTAATATGTGAATGAATGAATGAGTGAGTGAATGAATGCATGAGTATCCGTGCACCTTTTCACAGATTGGTCCTGCCTGCTTACTTTATGGAGAGACAGGAGGCAAGAAAGACTGAGAAGCTGTTGGAAGCCCCTGCCACATGAGGAGTCTGGAATGCAGGCCCTGCAGACAGGCAGCTGGGCCTGGCGGGAAGCTGATGGTCTTTGCTGTGTTCCCAGCTGCCTCTGCCATCCCTGTGTTCTTCCCGCCAGTACAACCTCAGGGAGCTAGTGTGATCATGGACATGAAAGTGAGTCCCACGCAGAGAAGATAATCCCACATCTTGTGACAGCTGTTTTCCCTCAGAGTGCTGCTTCCAAGAGGCCTCAGGCCATCCCTCACAGCCCTTCTCATCCTCCTCCAGCCCCAGGCTGGTGGCCTCAGGCAGCAGCCAATTGGAGAAAGCTCTCACAGCTGCCCATGAAGCATTCCTTAGGGGTGCTGGTTAGAGATGGGGCCACAGATGCCGGAAAGCCCCCCAACAGAGCATTAGCTCCTTTGAATCAGGCATTGTCTCTTCTCTCTCTCTCTCTCCTCTCTTTCTTTCTCATTCTCTTTCTGCATTTAATTGTCATTGGGAAGTTTGAGAGAGAGCAGAAGGAAGACAAGGAGCTGAAGCTGAAAGGGGAAAGGATGAGGGAAGGAAGAGACAGAACAGAAAGGAAGAAAGGGACGGATTCCCCCAATTCTGGGCAGACACATTGCCGGAGGCTTCCTATCCATTATTTCATTTAGTCCACACAACAGCTCTAGGAGACAGGTCTCATCGCTGTGCCTATTTCACAGATGTGGAAAGTGGAGCCCCGAGAGGTCAGAGCTAGGGTTCTGTGTCCTACCACTGACCCTGCCTGCATACCACAATCTGATGTACAGCGTATACTGAGCCTGGCTCCTTGGCAGGGTCTGGACTGGTCAATAGCCCAGGGAGCCTAAGAGAGAGAAGGATGTTAGGTGAAGGGCTAGAGTCCAGACACCAGGTCTCACTCAGCTCCAAGCACCCTGGTTGGACTATCTCACTCAACCATCACCCATGGGCTGGACTATGCTGAGGGCTCTGAGAGGACTCTGACATCATGGGGGTCATGGGGCTCATGGGGCTATCACTTCTGAGACACACATGACCAAAATCCGAGGCAGAGGTTTTCAACTTCTCCCTAAGGACCTCCTTTGATCTTCAACAGGATTTGACTAATTCTATTCACCTCCCCACCCCCATTCCCTGAGTAGCTCTCCGTGATAGGCTCTGCGCCTGATCCTGGCGCTACTGTGGTGAATAAGATGAGGTCTCTGCCCTCAAGGAGCTCCCAGCCAGTCTACAGGGGAGGCACATATGTATACAAAGAGATCCAGCGAAAGATTGCAAATGCCTGTACGGCCATCTTTCCTGAACTGAGTGGAAACCCATAAAGGGCTGATTGGAGAAACTAGAGTGGGCTTTGATACATGATTAAGAGTTTTCTCAGAACAATAAGAGAGGCCTAGGCATTCTAGAAGGAGGGAACAGCTTGAGAAAAGGCCCAAGGATATGAAAGGTCACGGTGAGAGTTTCCAGGAGACTAACACAGAAGGAACAACTTTTAAGGTGTGCCCCACGTCTCTTCCTTTCTCTTCTTACCACATAGTCTCTAAAAGTCCTCTCTCCTGCTAGAGCAAATCCACTCTGCCCTCAATTTGCATTGCTCAACTGGTCATTTGTTCAATATTCCCATCGGGGATCTCACTTCCAATCCCCAAAATAGTATACAAGTATTCATCAAAATAAAACACCTGTCTTCCTAGGGAGAAAATGCGCTTCTGAGAGTGTATTATTTTCTGCACATTGTTACCCAAGAGACGGGAAAGTGTTATTTCATTCCACTGGGGGACAACAGTAGAGGAAGAGGCCATCATTCCAGCTGGGGAAGCTGAGTGATTTAGCATATTATGGGAGTTTATTAGGGCACAGGGAGAAGTGATGGATGGAAAGGAGAGAGAGGCCAGGTCCCAGATTAGGAACGGCAAGAACGCAGGCTGAGCTGCTGACGTGCTGCTGAGGGCAGGGGGTGCCGTGGGCAGCTAGGCCGGCCTTGGCCCTGGGTGGCTCAGCCAGCAGCCACCCCAGGCTTGCTCCGGGTGAGCACAGAGTTGGCATTCAAAGCTGTCAGAAGTGATTAATTCATCAACAGCACTGCCCACTGGACAACTGGCTCTGACTCAATGGCTCATTAATACTCAGATTCTGATCTGGCCACAGATGCTAATTTAAGCCACTCTGAATAAAGGGCCGCCTCCTGAGAGGTCTGGCATTAACCTCTCCCTCACTTCCCCTGGCAGGGCACACACTCAGGGCCTGGAGGAGGTGAGCACGGGCGTGGGCCCTGGCTGCTGGTAGCACTCCAGTGTGAGAATAGACTCGTGCTTGGCAACTCTTGAGAGACAGAGCCCTGTAGCACTTAGAGATGGTCAGGCCCTACCCCTGCCATTTTGCAGATGGAGAAACTAAGGCTCAGTGAGGTGCAGGGACTTGGCCGAGGCTATGAAAGTAGCAGAGCTTGGACGTGACTCCTGAGCCCTTCCTACTCTGTCCCTCTGTCTCCCAGACCCCGATTCACATCTATGTGCCAGTTACCACTCCAGGCAGTTGGAAAGAAAAGAGCACAGCACCAGGCCTCAGCCTGACTACAGGCAAATAGAGGAGACATTTCCGGGAGGGCACCAATCTCATCTTATTCAACTCCACATCGTAGCCCCCAGCCCAAGGCCTGGGACAGTGAAGATTCTCGCTCAATAAAATGTAGAACAAATTCATGAGTGATTGAGCTCTGTCATGCCAGAATGTGAAGAGGTGTACAAACTGCTCCGTGAGTTTGGAAGAAGAAGAGATCAAGAAAGGCTTCCTGGAGGTGGGAGCATCAGAAGTGAGCCTTCAAGCAAAGACACATAGACTGGCCGTGACTGGGTCTTCCCTGAGCATCTTGTCATTTTATTCTCACAACAACAACCCAGTGATAAGTATAGCAATGATTATACCCATTTTGCAGATGAGGACATTGAGGCCTGATCAGGGTAAGTCCTATACCCGAAATTCCACAGCCAGGCAGCAAAGGAGTTGGGACTTGTTTTCGAAGCCCATGCTCTCACCAGCATCTGGAGGCCCAGCTCAAACACCCTTGCCAAAGGAAGTCTTCCCAAACTCCTTCAGAATATGACCACTCACTCCTTGGGACCCCTACATCACTCCTTCCCTGGATCACACTTGCCTTCTTCTTCTGCAGGTTCCAGTCAGCTGTGCCCACACCCAGCCTGGGGCGCTGGCAGCCACCCGCTCACGTTTGCCAAGGGGACTTTAATCTGGTGAAACCTGAGATCACAGAGCTCTGCTGTGAGGAATCCATGAGCAGACACTTGCAAAAAGACTGGCTTGGCTGGGCACACAGTAAGTACTTAGCACAGGGGAAGGCCACTGCTGGGCTGCTTACTGTTATTCAGATTCAACCAACACCCCTTCCTGGATTCAAAGCAATTCCTGCCCCCAGAGAGGGCCAGACTGGAGAAGATCACACAGCCACATGAGGCTCAAAGCCAAGTTGCCTAACTCCCAATTCCCCAGCAAGTGCTCCTTGATCCTCAGAAACCTCGCCATCCAGGCATGGTCGAGTGCTGCATCCTTTGATAACATAAAAGCCTCTTCTAATGAAATAATTCCACCACAACCCTATCATGGAAGCACACACCTGCTCCTGTCTCATCCTCTCCGCATCCTGACCCTGCACATCAGACCAGCCTGGAGTGTGCTAGGGAATGTGTGAGCCCAGGGGAGCGTGCATGTGTGCGCGCACGTGTGTGTGTGTGTGTGCGCGTGTGTGTGAGCCCATCAGGAGTGTGTGCATAGCTGTGTTTTCAGTCAGCCAAGACTGTGCTGCACTGCTGTAACAAAGGCCCCTGGATCTCCGTAGTTCACAGCAGCAGGGGCATCTTTTTCAGCACCTGCCAGTTATTCACGGGTCATCTGCACCCTGCCAACTGCACCCTGAGCCCAGAGTAAATGGGCAGCCTCCACCTGGGTTGCCGTGGGCTGCCACGGCAGAGGGCATGGAAAACACGAGGAACTGCGAGCTGGCTCTCAGCGCTCCTGCCCTGACATGACGCGTGGCTCTCCCGCCCCTGTTTCATGGCCATGTGAGCGAGCCCGACTTCAACAGGAGGGAAAGCGGACCCCTCCTTCAGGGAGAGCTAGGAAATCTGTGAACAGAGAGACAGCCGACCCCACCGTGATTCCCGATGTGTTCTCGAGACGTCGGTTCAAATGGGCTTTTGCGTCTTAATGGGTGTTGGTTTGTGTGAGAAAATACAAGGGTGCAAATCTACCTGTTGGGGGGCCTGAGCTCTGGGCGTAGATGGGGTAGGTTGGCATTTCCAGATGTGAAAAGCACATGAGAGGTGTGTACAAGAGCCTGTGGGTGAAGGGACAACTGTGAGTGTGTGTGTAGTGGGAAGAATGTGGCTCAGGGACGTGTAAGCATGTGGGTGTGCAAGCATGGGTGTCAGCACGTGTGCGTGTGTGCATATGTGTATGCAAGCGCCTGGGCACGCATGCAGGTGAGAGCATGCATGTGGGCGTGTATGTATGTAAGCATGCAAGTGTACCCACACGTGTGTGTGCGCGCACGCCCTAGCCACAGCGCTTGTCTGAGTGTGTGCATACGTCCGCTGAACGCCCCCCACGTGCACACCTAAACATATGCTCTCTTCCACGGGGAAGAGGCTCTCGCAGATGGGAGGTGAGATGCTCAATTTCCCAGCTGATGATTTAGCAGGTTCATTCACCCCTCATTTGTGGCCATCTGTCACCTTCCACATGGTGGCTGTCTCTACCTGGCCTGTGAGCTGTGGCTACAAAGGAATGCTGGTAGGACCGGAAAGCAGGCATTTTGCCCTCAGCTACCAGTTCCAGAGAATAAGGTCCCTCTCCTGGTCCAGGACTGGCTCTCTTGGAGCTGCCCTGGGGGACGGGAGCCCAGTAGAGGACAGCCCTGAGCAGTCCCCGAGGATAGAAGGGATTTGGGCATCTTCAAGATAACTCGAACTCCCCTGAGCCTCCAGCAACCCTTTCCATTTCCCAGCTCATTCCCCCACCCCTGTAGGGACCTCCAGCCAAAGCAAAGCAGACCCTAATAATTGCTGAGAGAGTCTCCACTCCTCCGGTGCTGATCCTATGGCAGGCTGTGTGCTAAGTGCTTTACATGGGCAGTCTCCCTTACTCCTCGCAAAACCCGACAGACAGGTGCTAGTGTTCTCCCTGTTTGACAGGTAAGGAAACTGAGGCACAGAGAGATATCCAAGCTTCCACAGCCCACTTGTAACAAAACTGGGTCTTGTGCTAACATCTCCCTGTTCAGCCCTTCTGGGTGAGCAGCTAGGGCTGCTCCAGGTCACCTCCTCCAGGAAGCTGTCCCAATTCATAGCCTGGAGGAGTCTGGCCTGGGACTGTAGCTGGATGGCAACCCCGAGCGTAGATGCTAGGGGAAGGAGGTGGAGCAGAGAGTCTAGGACACCCCATCTTCTTCTCTTCCACCCCACTCCTTTCCAGGGGAGAAACCCTCCCCCTGGACAGGCCCCTCCCCTTGGCACTGCCTTCTTATTCTAACACATCCTTGAAATGAGTCTTCTAATCCCATGGTTGATTTTGTCATGTCCCTGCTAAACCACTGCTTAGGGGCCCCACCACCCTCTGGATGAAGTCCAGTCCCTCCAAAACACTGTACCAGGCCTGCTTGTCCAAACTTATCTCCCCATGCTCACTTCCTCTCTTACTTTGAGTTCCTCACTGACACAACATCATCTTTGATTCTTTGCATACACGGGGGACTTCTAGCTGAGGAATCAACAAGTGCAAAGGCCCTGGCATAGGAGTAAGTTTGGCATGTTTGGGTTATGCCCAGGTAGCTGGAGTATAGAGAGCTGGGGAAGGGGAGGGTTCAGAGAGGTAGCAAAGCATTTCCTGAACATTTAAAAAATTTGTCCTTGAATGCTTTAGACAGCCTCTTCCAGAAAACCTTCTCTGGGTGCCCACCCCTTGTGCCTATGAACTCTCTCAGTCCCTACCCCTGATGACCTGAATCAGCTCTTGGTCCCTTTAAGATGGAGGAGTCTCTAAACCCCTGTGTCATCTTATTCAAAGCATGGTAAAAGCATTTTACAGCTGGACCTTCCTCTGGTCCTGGGTCCCAGGGCCATCAGAGCATCTGTGGGAATTAGATAGAGTCCCAAACAGGACAGTTGTCCTCTGTATCAGCCCCAGCTCCAGTTAGCATGTCTCTAGAGGAGGCAGGCTGGACTGGCTGGGATGTGAGCCTTGGTTATTTATGGATTTCAATTTCCCTGGTTCCCTGTGACTCCCAGGAGCATCCCAGGGAAGCTGCAGAAAGGTATTTGTCTCGGCCTAGGAGAAAGTTTCACCTGTCAAATGAATCAAACATCCTCCGAAGGACCCATGGACATTTCAATGTCTGAGGGACTGAGAGAGACAATTCAAAGGGTTCTGGATGGCAGTCAGAAAACCTAAGCTCTGACTCTGGACCTGCCCCAATTTTAGGTTAGCCCTACTCTGGGCCTCAGTTTCTACCTTAATAAGAGGTGAGAGAGATTGAGCTGGGTCAGGGCTTGGCAAACATTTCGTAGAAGTCCATATAGTAAATATTTAAGGTTCTGTGGGCCATAGCAGGGCTTGGCAAACATTTCGTAAAAAGTCCATATAGTAAATATTTAAGGTTCTGTGGGCCATAGGGTCTGTGTCATAAGAGCTGAACTCTGCCCTTGTAGTGCAAAACAGCCATAGATCGTATGTAAGCAAATGGGCATGGCTATGTTCTAATAAAATTTTATTTATAAGAAAGAGGTGGTAGGCCCAAACTTGGCCCATGGACTATAGATTGCTTACCCCTAACCCAGGTGAACCTTCTGGTGTATCAGTCAGGACAAGTTGGGTTGCACGCAACAGAATCCCAATGTATACTGGCTTAAGTTAAACATTGTCTGAGGGAGGAGGGATTATTGTGTCATATAAGAGAAAAGTCCTGGGGACTTCAGGCATGGCTGGATGCCATGGATGGCTTCATGCATGGCTGGGGCCTGGATGATATCTTTAGGACTCATTGTGACCGAGTTTGCTCCTTTGACATCCTTTGTCGAGAGTCGAGGGTTCTTTGTGGGGAACTTATATTCAGGGCTTCTCCTCAAAATGTCGTCATTTCTCCTTGGATAACCTCTTAATCTCCACCCACTTTCTCCCCATCCAACCCACAGCATATACCACCACCAGGTTAATCTTCCCATAATTGCCAAATCACTCCCCCACTCAAGAAACTTCCTTGGCTCCCAGTTGCCATCAGGACAAGATCTTCATGCCTCAGCCTGATGCTCAAGGCCCCCAAGGTCTCACCTTACTTCTCCTTCTCAGCTTTGTCTCTTCCAATCTTCTAGACTTGACTAAGAGTCCAAGACTTGGGTTAGTACCACTGTTCTAGTGAACAGTGACCTTATGTGACCTTGAACAAATTTCTGTCTCTCTGGGCCCTAATCTGTAAATTGGGGCTAACAATAGATAGGTCTTGAAAAAAAATGAGTCATATATTCTACAAATAAAAAGAATTATACCTTGAATTGTCCTTGAGCTCCTCAGCTTATGGATTCAAATGGGGCCCTGGAAACAGTCCTAACTCATACTTCATTGGTTCTACATCCCCCCACCCAATAGGTCCTATGACGTCTCCCCCATGCTCACCAACCAGCCCATCAGCGTCAGTCACCTGCAGCGTCTACTGTGCTCTTCCTTTCTAGCAGCCACACTGGCTATTGCCAGCAAGGCTGTCCCTAGCTATCCTTGCTGATGACTAGTCCCAAGGTGCTATCCCCAAGTGTCTCTCAAGCTGCTGGATAGGTGCTCCAGGCAAGGCATAAATGGGACAAGAAAGTACCTTCTCTCCTCTGTCCACCTGCCACCAAGCCTGGACAGAGCTGCATGGGTCCAGAGCCTCATGGGGACTCCCATGGAAGGGACCCTTCCAGCTACCATGGTAGCCCCTTCCTTCTGGTCGGTCTATAGACCATGGTGCAGAGAACTCAAGGCATCCGTAAACTTGCATGGGGAAAGCGTCGTAACTTTATGTTCATTAATTCCCTTCCACTCAGAATGAAAGTAACAAACCACAGTCATGTTGGCTATACCTGTGCCTATGTGTAACCAACAGAAATCATGTAAGTGGCTCACAAAAATTAACACAAAATGGATCATAGACCCAAATGTAAAATGCAAAACCATAAAACTCCTAGAAGATAGGAGAAAATCTATATAACTTTGGGGATAGAAATGACTTTTTAGATACAATGCCAAAGGCGTGATATAAGATGCCTTCAGTAAGTGAATGGACAAATAAACTGTGGGAAATCCAGACAATGGAATGTTATTCTGCACTAAAAAGAAATGAGCTAGCAAGCCGAGGAAAGACATGGAAGAATCTTAACCGCAAACTACATGAAAGAAACCATTCTGGAAAGGCTACATACTATATGATTCTGACTGTATGGCATTCTGGAAAAGGCAAAACTATGGGGAGAATGAAAAGATCAGTGGCTGACAGGGCTGGGAGAACGGGGAGGGATGAAAAAGCGGAGCACAGGGGATTTTTAGGGCAATGAAAATGATGGATATGGTATGATACTATAATGATGGATACGTGTCATTATACATTTGTCGAAACTCATAGAATGTACAACACCGAGTGAGCCCTGATGTAACCTCTGGACTCTGGATGCAGCAGTGTAGGTTCATGGATTATAACTCGTGTACCCTCAGGTGGGGGAGGGTACCCTCTGGTTGATAACAGGGGAGGCTGTGCATGTGTGGGGGCAGGGAGAATGTGAGAATCCACTATACCTTTTTCTCAATTTTGCTGTGAGCCTAGATCTACTCTACAGAAAAGTCTTTTTTAAAAAAAGCAAGTGGCAGAATGATAACTAGAGTACGATGCTATATTTAGAATATAAGCACACACACAGAAAACCATTGTTAGATGTTTTCTAGGTATATATA
Source organism: Panthera uncia (assembly GCF_023721935.1). Classification (NCBI taxonomy): domain Eukaryota; kingdom Metazoa; phylum Chordata; class Mammalia; order Carnivora; family Felidae; genus Panthera; species Panthera uncia. The sequence continues at coordinate 50,414,485 of NC_064816.1, forward strand.
GATGTATGCCACTGGAAAGGGAAAAGTCTGGAAGGACATGCAGTACACCCTTCATGTTTTCTCTGGAAAGGGAGGAGTAAATGAAGATTAAGCAGTGGATCAAAAGGTCTTAGTTTTTTTTTTTTAATTTTTGTTTATTTTTGAAACACAGAGAGACAGAGCACGAGTGGGGGAGGGGCAGAAAGAGAAGGAGACAGAATCCGAAGCAGGCTCCAGGCTCCCAGCTGGCAGCACAGAGCCTGAAGCGGGGCCCGAACTCACAAACTGCAAGATCATGACCTGAGCCTCAGTCAGATGCTTAGCCGACTGAGCCACCCAGGTGCCTGGATCAAAAGGTCTTAAATATTGTCACAGTTTACAAAGAGTACATATCAGAAATATTGTGTCATTAATATATTTTTTAAGAGGAAAAATGAAGGAGAACAAAATAAGGAAAGAAAGGAGGGAGAGGGAGGAAGAGAGACAAGGGAGGTAAAAGGGCAGAGGGAGGGTTAGGGAGGAAGTAAGGGAGGGGAGGAAGCAGGGGTGGGGAACCAGGCTGCAGAAACCCCTTGCAGCACCCCCCTCTGCACCCGCCAAGATCTCTCCAGCCCCATCAGCCCGGGGCAGACAAGCTGAAATCCCAGGGCTCTGCTGTGTTCTCTCCCATTAAGATGTCAACTCCACTCCTGGCTCCGCCTGCCCCTAGTCCTGGCCTCCTGCAGAGGCCTTTATCCCTCTTATCAGAGAAGACCAGAAAGGACCACATGGCTGGCCCCACGCCTGGCCCACTGATTGCAAATTGTTTCTGAAGGAGTGTTTAGCAATGGGTTTTCCCTCTCCCAGGACTATTCTAGGAATGTCAATAGCTTCTGTTTGGAATAAAAATGCTGAATCCATTTTTCTCATAAATACCGATATTGTGATTAGCTGCCATTCTGATGGCAGATAATGAAAGTAGAGCATGCATTTGCTGCTTCTAGATCTCCTAAGATAGAGACGTGTGGGTGCCACAGGCCCTGTTGGGGCATCCGCTCCGTGCCAGGCTCTGAGTCCACACACTGTTCCCACCTCTCCCAGGCAGTCGTGGCTGTGTCTACATGGCAGAGGAGTAAACTGTGACCCGCTGACGTCATCCACCTACAGAGTCCTAGAATGGGGGCTCCCTGGGTGGCTCAGTCAGGTCAGCATCCAACTCTTGACTTGGGCTCAGGTCATGATCTCACGGTTTATGAGTTCAAGCCCCATGTTGGGCTCTGCATTGACAGTGCAGAGCCTGCTTGAGATTTTCTCTTTCTCTTTCTCTCCCTCTCCCTCTCCCTCTCAAAATAAATAAATAAACTTAAAAAAATACTTAAAAAAAAACCCAACAACGAAGACCTAGAATGAACTGAGGACTTCTCTCTCCAAGATCAGGATTCGCATGTCTACACCCCAGCTGCCCATTACTCTTGGAAAGCAGAAATTCCAGAAGATGAATGGACTCAGGGTAGTGCTCACCCCTATCAGGCATCATCAGCCCACCCCGTCCCCAGTGGAGAGACACAGCGTATGACCCATAACCCTGGACCTGACCTTTCCCAGGGAGTCTGGCTGACCTCCCACTCAGTCACCCGCATCTCTGCCTGGGCACTTCCCCACGACCCCTAGAAGACTGCTCTGCCAAATGCTCACTAGTCCAGAGGTGCCAGGAACTTAGCACCCTTGGAGCAGGTGCTCTCTCGACCAACGGCTGGCAGGAGTTGGTATGTAGATACCCCAGCGCCCTCTCCTTTCAGGTGGGGTGATTCTGAGGCTCATGTGCTACACCCTCTCCTAGAGGTTCCCCCTGGAATTGAGCGCCAGTTGCCCACAGGCTGACGGGCTGGATCACGCACTCCATACCGGCCGCCTTCCTTTCCCAATCCCACATCCCACTTCCCTACTGTGTTCCCCGTGCCTCCCAAACAGACCACTTGCACTCAAGTCTATCTCGGGGTGGGCCTCTGGGGGAACCCAATCAAAGAGCCCCTTGGAAGCAACGATCCAGATACACTCCAACAAAAACTTCAGTCACCAGCAGTAAATCTCCCAGAAGGAACTTCCTAAGACTCAGGTCTGGTCACATCCTTCAAGGCTTCCTAAGTTAAGTTCAACCTTTTTCTTTGTTTTTGGCTTTGGTTTTGTTTTTGATTGAGGTACAATTGCCATATAGCATTACATTAGCTTCAGGTACAATGTAATGATTTGATATACGTGCTTATTGTGAAACGATCACCATAATTGATCTAGTTAACATCTGTCACTACACGTAGTTACGAACTTCTTTCTTTGATGAGGATGTTTAAAATTTACTTTCTTAGCAACTTGCAAATATGCGTTACAATATTATGAACTATAGTCACCAGGCTGTGCACTTCACCCCCATGACCTAGTTACTTGCTAACTGGAAGTTTACTTTTAGACTCCCTTCATCCACCTGCACTCTCCACCCCTGGCAACCACGGGTTCAAACTCCTTAAGGTGGTATTTGGACATTTAGAGGTTTTGCCTGTTTGGCAACCCTTGTCTCTGGTCTGGTTGCAATCCCTCAATTTGGGGAGTGGAGGGATTACTTCTCCAAACTTAGTCCAAACAGAAATCGGATAGATAGCACCCTTGACAAGATCATGGCTAAGAGTGTATGGATTTGAATCCTGTCTGGTGATGTGAGCAAGTACTTCACGGAGCCTCTATTCTTTAGGTGTGTTCTTTACGTGATAGGCAACAAGGAGAGAACCTCGCACATAGGTCTTGTGTGGATTAGATGAGCTCATACACACACAGGGTTCAGTACAGTGCCTGGAACATGGTTCAGGTGGATTGTTTCTGCCAAGGCTCCATGAAGATGGGGTACCTATGACTCAGGCTTAGAGCCCTAAAGAGCATCAAACACCTGTGACCGTAGTGGCTGGCTCAGGAATGGGCCCAAGCTAATTAAACGAATGTCAACTCCAGGAAGTTTCTGGGGATGCTGGGAAAAAGAGGGTTTTTCCTGATGAGAAAATGGAGATGTTTATCTGGAGCTCTTGGGAGCCATACTGTCAACACATGGGGGACAGGCTGCCAGCCCTGAGAAAGGAGGACTAAGAAAGGGAGAGGAGAGACGGAGAGACAGAAAGACAAATACAGACAGAGAAACAGAGAGACAGACAGAATAGAACCAGCTACACCAACTGGATATACCCTTGACATTTTGGCTGTGCAAGCCAGTAAATTCCATTTGGTATTTTGGGTGGTTTGAGCTCAGATTCCATCTCCTGCAACCAAAAGAATTTGGAATGGAAGCTTGCTCAAGAACTAAATAGAATGAGCCAGACAGCCATTTAAGATTTTAAAGCCAATGACTTCTAACTTTTATCTTTAGCTGTGCAAAAATTATATCAAACAAAATCCTAAGTAGAAGCCCAGATAATAAAAGTGGATCTGTTCTGGTTGAATCAGACATGTGGGTCCTTGAGATCCCCACTCCCAACCACCACTCACATGTTACTGACCCGCAGAGGCACCTCCACAGGAAGGTCCAGGGACCAACAGGACCTCAAACCACTGCCCAGTCCCAGCTGAGGAGTCAGGAAACTCATGGGCACACGAAAGCTTCAGAAGCACTACACTGTGGCAGAATCTCCCTTCATGTCAGATGTCTACCACTGGGGGGTTGGAGGGGCTCCAGGTAGTATCTGGGTATGGCATTAAACACCCACAAACATGGAAAGTGACTTCCTCTTCAATTCACTCCCAATCTTTCTGTTCACATCAAAAAGAAATGTTAACACTAAAGAAGGTGTGCTCTTGGGCAAATCACCTCCTGTGACTTGCCCAAGGTCACACATTCAGAGCCATAAATGGAATCCAGGTGAGCCCCTGACTCTCCCCTTGGCCCCTGGGCTTCTGAAGTTTCAGCCATTCACATGCCACATTGATTTTTTTTTTCAACATTCACACCCCAGTTTAGGAATTTTGCCAGATCTGGGCAGTACTCAGATCTCTCTTTAAAGCAACTCTCCTTTAAACGACAGTAAATTTATTGAAAAGGAAACATTTCACCACTGCAAATGGAAAGCTAATATTCCTTGCCAAAATAGAAAGCAACTAAAAATAATTACAATAACAATAATAAGCAAAGAGCAATGCTATTAAATTCTACATTGCAGGAGGGAGTCTAAAGCTGGCTCTTTGTTAAAAAGAGAGATTAGCAAGTATTGGCAAGGTGTTAAAGGCATGGTGGCACTAATCTGAAACTTTCTTTTTGATGTGACAGCCAGGAGCCAGGCTGAAGGAAGCCAAGGAGATAAATCCACCCGTCATCTTTGCCACCCCTCCCCAGTTAAGGCTGGAATCTAAAACTTTTTGGTTTTTAACAAATATAAATAAAGGAGATTGTATAGAATGCAGCATGGACAAAAATCACATCAAATGGTTAAATATTTTGTTGGGGTGAGGAGCATAGCTGTCAGATGAAGGAATTAATTAGCCCTTGAACCTTCTGAGTCAAAGATGTTGGTGCACACCCTCCATTTGGCACCAGAGGTGTGAAAGCAGAGCCCTGCACACATCATCTTCAGCCTCCCCAAGGCTCGGTGGGGAACTTCGACACGAGTCCATTTCTAGGGTTCCTTCTTTCCTGTCAAAAGAGGAAGATCTGGGTTCTTTCCACCAAGGATCAAGAGCTCTTAAGTGGGCTACCAAACTTACATACCTACCAAACTTAAACACCTATGACCAGTAATCCCATTCCAGAGACTGGAAAGACAAATCTGCAAGTGAGTCTTGGCTTAAAAATATGTGGCATTTTGGGGTGCCTGGGTGGCTCAGTTAAGCGCCCGACTTCAGCTCAGGTCATGATCTCGCAGTTTCTGAGTTCGAGCCCCGTGTGGGGCTCTGTGCTGACAGCTCAGAGCCTGGAGCCTGCTTTGGATTCTATGTCTCCCTCTCTCTCTGCCCCTCCCTTGCCTGCACCCTTTTGAGGGGCTCTCTCTCTCTCTGACAAATAAATGAACATTAAAAAATTTTTTAAAATATGTGGCATTTTATCAGCAAATAAAAGAAGACCACCAACCAGAAATGCATTCATATGTGCACATAAGGGCATATATAAAATATTCCCAGGAGCAGTATCTATAATTTCTCCAAAGGGAAAACAATGTAAGTCTTCATAATAGGAAAATACATAAAGAAATCATAGCATAGTCATATAATGGAATACTACATGGCCCTGATAAAGAATAAATTAATTCCTGCACCCAATAGAATGGATGAATCTTACAGACATGACACTGAGTGAAAGAAGCCAGACACGTAAGAAAACAATTCTACTTATATGAAGTTCAAGATCAGAACTAATTCATGATGCTAGAAGTTAGAAGAGTCGTTCCTTCTTTGGGTGATGTATTGAGTGGGAATCTCTGGAAAGCTCAAAATGCTCTATCTTGCACATGAAGGTGTGCACATGTAAAATTTCACTGAGCCGTCCACACAAGGGGAGTACTTCTGTGCACGTAATTTTTAAAAAACTTTTCATTGCGGTTTAGTTATCTATAATATTATGTTGATGTGTACAACATAGTGATTATGTACATTACGAAGTGCTCGCCCTAAGTGTAATTACAATCCGTCACTACACGAAGTTGTTACAATTTTATTGACACTTTAAGGCGAATATGTTATACCTCAATTTGAAAACTGTATATAGGCTGCTGGCTGAGCCAACAGGTAAGGTGGGTTGGCTGCTATGGGTGAGGGAGTGAGGCTGGGAAGATCAGGCTGCTGGTGGCTTTGGTCACCAGTTCTGGGCAAGAATGGAATCAAAGAGGCACCCAAGGGAATGGCAGTGGGGGAACAACTCTCCCTCCTTTCTCTTAGAAGTGCCCATTTCTCACAGACGCTTATCTCAAAAGCTGCCCAAAGATGCCATGATTTTTAAGGCCACAAAAGCCCTCTCCTGGGGCTGCCACTGCACAAACTGCTACCTTGGCTGGGCACGAGATACTTGGTAGTCATGACTTACTGACCCCAGACCACCAGCCAAGGAGCAGGGACACAGCAGCGAGTTTGAGCAGCTTGCCTGAGATCGTCCGGCTGGGAAGGGGTGATCTGATTTTTAGCCTTTTTGTAACTAACTCTAGAGCTCACGCCTGCATCACATATGAATGGTCTATAGATATATAGAGTCTGTCCCCCCAAATTCCTTACATAGATGTGATGAGAGGATGTGAGGTGGATGACATAGGCGTTGTGACACAGTGTGAGGCTACTATTTGACCTTTGGATGATTCCTCAGAGGGGGAGATCATCTGCCTCCCGAGTGTCATTGACCCTGGGTAATTGACCCAGAGGAAAGCAAAAGCAAAACCATAGTCCAGGGGACAACTATATGCAGCCTGAATACACGAGGGAACTGGCCCAAGCCAGAAGGGCAAGGGCTGATCTGCTGGCATCCAAGCTGAAGCCTGCCGACCGAAGAAGGGTCCATCAGGAAAGGAGGATAAGGGAACAGCATTCCTGGCAGCCAGAATGTCATATGTAAAGGTCCAGAGGTGGGAACCTTTTGAGGGGCACTGAAACTAGCCCTATGGCTGAATGTAGGTAATGAGTGTGGAAGGAATCCGAGAGTCCTGGGAGACGATATGAGTCAACAAATACTGAGCCCTATTGCATGCAGGGCTCCAAGGGACAATGGTCCCAGAATCCACCAAAGGGAGAGTGTTAAGTACCTAACGGGAGGCAGGAACAAGACCCATGTGGGGATTTGAGGAAGAAGAAATCACAAACAGCTGGGCCAAAATCCACCAGGCTTCCTGGAGGAATTTGAGACTTATTTCAGCCCTCGACTAGGATCTTGTCGACTGGGAGAACTGGGAGCCGAAAGCAAGGAGATTGCTTGTGAATGGCACCTGAATAATGAAAGTATGTCGAGCATTTACCAGGCATCAGAGCATTATCTGGCTTTTTCCTAGCAATGTTGTCAGGTAGATGCCATTATGAGTCTCACCTTACAGATGAGGAAACCGAGGCCCAGAAAGTGAGGTCACTTGTCCACGGTCTGTTTAGCTGCAAAGCCCGCACATCATCCACAGTGGAGGGAGGCTTACTGGGCCACTTCCTCAGGGACAGTCTCAGGCCCCGCTGAGCACAGGCTGCTCTCTGCCCATGCCCATTCGGGGAGTTGCTTCTTTGGAAGTGGCGTTCTGTTGAAGAGTTCGAGCACAGATCCCAGCACAGTATGACACACACAAATATTTGAACATTCCGCAGCCAGGCCGCTGTCAGGGAGCTGCCCCAGCGTGACTCACGGACAGGATAACAAAATGATCTTATGTCCTATTATCCCCCGTGAGGTTTATTGTGGCTTTTCGAGTGATTACACACATTACAGCTGCGGCTCTCTTGCTAATGGGGGAATTTCTGGCATGGAGGGGGGTGTGGTTAAGATAACAGCATCCCTTCAGGAAACAAAACACCAAGAAGCTCTGTTTCCCCACAGTGGATGTTTTCTTAGGTGGAAGGGACGCGTCTCAGATTTACTATAATTTTGGAGAAACTGGAAGAGGGAATTCTGCTGTCCATGGAGACAGTCTGCTACAAGCAGCAGACAGGGGTTCAGGGTAGGAGGCCTGGGAAAGGCAGTGGGGAGCAGACTTGGACGTGGCCTTCCCCCTAAGCCCCTCCCCCAGCAGCCTGGTGACTGGGGATGGCAGAAGGGAAGTGCCATCTTTTTAATTTACAGGTGAGGAAATTGGGGCTCAGGGAAAGGGACTTGCCCAAGGTGACACAGAGGGTTGGTGACAGCATCCTGACCCCCAGCATCACCTGCGGCCAGATGGGAGGCTCACTAGGATGGCAGAAACTGCACCCCCCAACCTTTCCATCCCCGCCCCGGGGCAAGATTAATGAGCTTGACGGCCCAGAGTGCTGGCTTTGAGGTGACCCAGCTTGAACTGGGATCTCAGCTCTGCTCCTCTCCTGCTGTGTGACTTTGGGCCAGTGACTCTCTGGGCCTCTTGTTTCCCTACATGTCAGTACTTATCATACAGCAAGTGCTGCTCCAGAAACTAGCAGGTAGCCTTCGTCTTTCTCGCTCAGCCATCACACAGCAAGGTGCTGGCAGGCAAGTTACTGCCTCTCTCTGGGCCTTGATCTACCCATTTGTAAAATCAAAGGATTAGACTAGGTAAAGCAAGGGCCAGTTCCAGTCTGAAGCCCTGTAAGTCTGACTTCATGAATTACTTCACGTCAAGGAAGGGCAAGGACTACAGCAATAATATTAACAATAATCGTTTCAATCATTTATTGGGTGTCTACTGTGGGCTGGGATTTCTGCTAGGTGCTAGCCTACCTCCTATCACACCTATACTGCTATAACAGCTCCGTGCTGGTTTCCTGGCTTCCGGTCTTCTCCCCTTCCATCCACCTTGCATATCTGGCCAGTCTCAGCTTTCTTAAACCTTGCCTTCCTCTTTTGCTCCAGCACAGTCGCTGGTTCCTCAGTGCCCTCCAAGGTCAAGTCCAATTCTTTAATGTAGTGGTTAAGCCTTCCATGCTCAGGCCATGCCCTCTCTAATGGAATTTCTTATCAACTCTATGGTCTCTTTGTCTGGTCCTCTCCTCTGGTCCTGTGCCTGGTACTCAGAGGTGCTTAATAAACATTCCTTAAATGAATGAACACGTGGGTGTAATGTTTCTCTAAATTAGGCTACTCAAACTTTAGTCATTTGCAAACCACTTATAAGAGTTTTCTGAAATCTGTGCACCGTGTCTATTTTTATTTACTTAAATATTTTTCTTTTTTAGATTAAATAAATGTATCCCAAAAGGAAACTGTACATCATGCTATAACTAGAAGACCAGTATTGCTTGCCAGAAATAGGTCTCCATTAAAAGAAATGCAAGGACAAATGAGCAATGCATTCAGTTCTAACTGCTGTCTACCAAGGCTGGAGTCCGAGGGCTTCTCTCTCTCTTAGCTAAAATGGGATTGGTCGGCACTTTGGAGAAGTGTTAAAGACAGATGAGCACCAACCTGAGACTTACCCAAGGACAGAAATAGAATGTCACAGGGAGATGGACACAGAAGAGCATTTGCCCTTCAGGTTATTCTGCTGCAGTGACAATTATCCTAGCTACCACCTGTGGTTGCCAAGCCACACTTTGGGAACACTGCTTAATGAAACCCACCACTGTAGCCCATGGGAGACCCCTGTGAGTTCTCTGGAAGGCTTTAACTGGGGACGTAGGAAGGACATAGAGGTCCTGTATACACCGAACTCAGCCTTATGGCGTAGTGACTCTTACCCAAACCTCAAGGCCCAGGAGACAGTTCTCAGAACTACACTGAGATAAGAGTTTGTTGTTTGGAACCACCTGCATGGTGGAATAAGGAGCTCCCATCCTTGGAGATGTGCAGATAGATGCTAGACAGTCATGGGGATGGGGGGGGGGACTGAGCAGGGAATGTCGTGAAGATAATTCAAGCATCAGATGGCAGCCTATGAAACTGACCTGACAGCCAGACTTTGCTTTGGTATGTAGGCAAAACACGTACAGCAATGAAAACAGCGGAGAATTAACTTCTGATCAGGAATCTAGGAAAAAGAGAGACAGTTGCGAGCGAGGTTATCCAGGAGACATGAAGGAAGAAAGGTGGAGGGAAGTGGTGATGATTACTCCTTTATATAGGTAATGTTTCATATTTCTCAATCCAGCTCTTGATTCATCAGGACAATTTTGGCTTTAAGCAACATAAACTGAATTCAAAATTTTAATCATTGACAAAAAAAGGAATTTAATGGGATTTCAAATAACTAAACAGCCTTCAGGCATGGCTAGATTCAGAGACTCAAACATTTTTCATTAGGACTTGGTCCACTCTCCATCTTGCAGCTCTGCCGTGGTCTCTGCTGGCTTCATTTTCAGGTAGGGTCTGACAAAAATGGTGTGACAAAAAAGGCTGCTGGCATCTCCAGGCTTAAGAACTGTGATGGAGATCAAGCTTCTGTTTGACAATAGTTTTAGCAAAACTCAGGGAGAGCTCTCATGGAGCCAGCCTATGTCACATGTTCCCTTACCCCCACCATTGAGGTCAGGGTGATGTGCTCTGGCTGTGCTTGGGCCACATATCCACCTCTGGAAGGAGGGAACCCCACCTAGCCATAGCAATGTGAATGGAGGAAGAGAAGTTCCCCAAATCAAAACTGAGGTGCTATCACCTGAAGAAGTAGAAATGAATTTCAGGCAAGCAAAAATAGCTTCCATATTTTGCCACCCTCATATCCTTGCTCAAAGCTGTGCCCCACATCTCCATCCAGGCAGTTCCTAATCATCCCCTGACCCTCAGTTCAAATGGCACTTCCTTGAGGAAACTGTCCTCAATCATCCTGAGCTGGCCTGAGATTCCCCTGAAATGTATGCTCCTGGCAGAACTTGTCACTCTGGGTTTATTTGACTACTGGACAGAAGCCTATCTCCCATGCTGGACCAAGACCATCTTGAGGTTTGTCTTGTCTACCACTGTGTCCCCAGAGCCTAAGACCATGCTTGGCGAGTAGAAGGAGCTCAATAAATACTTATTTGAAGCACCTGGAGGTTAAAAGCGTATAGGAGCTAATGGCCAGTGAAGAGGGGAGGGATGGATGGAAAATATCAAAGATGATATAGAGGAAAGTATCAGGATTCCATGCTTGTGAGTGAGTGTGGGGAAAGAACCAGGAGAAGTCAGGGTGGCCTTGGGGAGCACTGTGTTGTGGGACCCCAGGATGGATGACCAGAGTGGGGGCAAGTTAGGGTAGAGGATGGCAAGTTAATCAGGACATGCCAGCCCTGGGGAAAGAGAGAGGATGGTGAAGAGCAGGTCACTCTATGAGTCCTTGAGGGACCCAGAGGGAAGGGCAGCTGTGGCCCCATTCCCAGGAGGCTTTGTGAAAGTGAAGGGGGGGGG